>NC_080421.1:70674021-70974021 GCF_029873635.1 Malania oleifera | reverse complement strand
CAATTTTGACTTAAAAGAACTTGGTTATTAAAGCATGATCTTAAAAACAAATCCCCAATTTTAAAATTAAATGACCCACTTGATTAAAAATCTAATTAAAAAGTTAGAAAGAAACAATTCCACAAATTGAGCATTTAAGGTTTGGCTTTCAATAAAACAGTGTTTAATTTTGAAATTTAACTCAAGGTTTAGATTAAAAAGGACTCTAAATGAAATTTTGGACTAAATTAAAAGAATGAAAATTTCCTACGACTCCAAGACTCGACTTAGAATAATTATTATTTTTCAAAAGGGTGGGGTTCTTAACTACGGAGATTAATAAACAAATTTTATGAAAAAACCTCTTTAAAATCATAGTGAAAAGGACATCGAAACTCGTCTTGAAATTGCAAGATTATCTTGGGAAAACTAATCTTTTTTTTTTTTTTGGTTAAATGGGACTTTATCTTTAAAAATGACTCAAAATTGAAACAATTGGGACTCATATTTGACTTAAAGTCAACTATATTATATCAGGTCTTTTTAGGAAGGCCTAGTAAAAATTAGGGTATCTACAACAAATTATCTTGGCAAGAAGTAAGTGAAAAATACCACAATAAATTTCAATGCAAATAATCACAAGCAAGCAAAGTAAATGAGAGAGAGAGAGAGAGAGAGAGAGGAGAGGAGAGAGAAAGAGAATAGAGAGAGAGAGAGATAGATAAAGAGAGAGAGAGAGAGAGAGAGGGAGAGAGAGAGAGAGAGAGAGAGAGAGAGAGGCTTGACACCGCACCCAGCCTACATCCACACTTTGAGACCATCTCAAGGATTGCCAAATCCACTAAACGATCTCCTTTCAAGACGAAGAACTCTTAACACAAAGGGAATCAATTCCAGCTGCTCACCAAGAGATAAACCAAAGAGTTCACCAAGAACCTCCTTAACAATGGCTCATCAAGAACCTTCAAGCTTCACAAATTATAGCAAGTGTAGAGATTACACATGATGCTCCTTCTTGAGCTGATAATACAAGTAAAGCCTCACACTATTCTCTTTTAGAAAGTGATGAATAACAAGAACAAGGTGCAAGAGAGTTTTTAGAAAATGTAAACCTAGAATGAATGCTCCAACTAAATTTCTCAACAACCAATATTCAATCAATGTGTTTGATGAATGCAAATAGGTTATATTTATGGCCAAGAGGACGAGCAAGTCACTGGCTAGCCGTTGGGCATTAATGGATACAAGACAAAGCAAAAACTAGCCATTTGAAGCTTATTTGTTACGGTCTGCCATCGTCAGTCGTCGACGAGTGGCAGTCACTAGCCGACGAGTCGCACTCATTAGTTGACAAGTGCCCTGCTCTTGTCGATGAGTCACTTAGGCTTCGAGACATGATTTATGTAATGACCCAGAGAAATTATGGTATTTAAATAATAAAGAGGGAGGGAAATGGAAATAGTAACAAAAGGATGCAATAGACTTCACCAACGACATTGCACTTTGGGAGTATTAATCGAGGGAAATTCATCAAGTCCTCGTCGACGAACACAGGGGAATTGTCGACGAGGGTACAAGAGGGCCTTGTTGACGAAGACAAGTTTCGTTAACGAGAAGATACCGAGAGAGGATTTTGGGGAAATTTGAAATTCGTCGACGAGGGTATGGGTTCATCGACGAACTTTCTACAAGGCTTGTCGACGAGGTGACGTGTCTCGTCAACGAGGTGACGTGTCTCATTGACGAATCTGGCTCTATAAATAGCCTAAAACCCGGATTAAACGCAAAAAATCAAGAAAAAAGTCACTCTCTCTCTCTCTCTCTCTCTCTCTCTCTCTCTCTCTCTCCCCCTTTGGTTTCTCTCCCCTTCTCTCCTCGATTTCGGGCTAGATTTCTTCCGGTTCGAGGATCCGAAGCCACCACGACGCTCCTGGAGAAGTTCTCTACAAATATGGCGGAGCGGATCATTGGTGGAAGCGAGTTGAAATTCATCTTTGAGTTGAGGTAAGGCTTTTTATGCCAAATTTGGTCTTACTATAGTTATAGGAAATGATATACACGTGAAAATACCAAAATTTAGTTCTGCGAGTTATTGTTTCCAGCGAGTTGAATGGGGAACCCTGTGAGTGCAGGACCAAAAATTTTAGGGGGTTTCTTTCAGTGTCAGGTAAGGGAATAAACTAAAGCAGTTATTTTTCACGCGTATTATTATTATTTATCAACAAATTAAGTTTCAGGAAAGCATGCATGATATTTGAATATTATTGAGAAAATGTATATTATTAGGAAAATACTGCTATTATTCGGAATATTTGATTTTAGAATGAAATGTACAGAATTACTTAACTTTGTGTGGCATGAACATTATTTTCATGAAAGGTAATGATATGACAAATTTTACAAGTAAAGCATGTTTTCAGGAATTATGAAAAGATACAATATGTTATGATGATTTTGACAAATACATGATAATTGATTTATTTTTAGAATGATATATACGAAATGATTTCGACGTGAGGACGTATTTATGAAATGTTTGGCGTGAGGTCGTATTTATGAAATGATTTCGGCGCGGGGTCGTATTTATGAAATTATGAAAAATATTATAATATCATGTATTATATGTTATTAAAACCCGGATGTTAGTTTAGTTCAATTTCAGGAGCTCGGTACCGTAGCTATATAGATCAGATATATATATGTTCATACTTGTGCTAACCACCCCACGAGGGGGTGGGAGATGGATAGGCGATGTGGCTTTCAGAGTAGAGTTGTAGACGTCCACCTGGCAGTCCGAACCAAGGTGTGGTGGGCCCATCGTACTTACAGACATTTTTGACTCGGCAGTGGTCGATCAGCCATTGTCAGGTCCCGCCTTCGGGCTGCACAACCCGTCATAAGGGGTAATACATGACATCAGCTAACTATTCATCCTGGGTATGTTTTCAGTATTATCAGATATAACAGACATTTTATGAACGATATGATTTATTAGCAAATATGAAAGTATATAATTATTTAGTATGTTATGATGAATGTTTACAGATATATGAAATGTACCGTATATGTATAATTTTCCTAAATGTTCATATTTCCACACAGTTGTATTTACTTTATTTTTTATTACTGAGAAGTGTCTCGCCCCTGAACTTAATTAATTTTTCAGGACACCCTGAGAGACCGGCGGGTCGTGGCCACCATTGAATCGGTGATATTACCCCATTAGGAGGGTAAGTTTTGTACTAGGGTCAGGATTGTTTTTGGTTATGGGATCCTAGATGTATTTTGGGAAGGTTATGGGATATTGTAAATATTTATATACGTTATTTTGATGGAAGTAGATTCTGGTATTATGTTTTATGGTTGAATGATTGTAATTTTATACTTATTGCTACTTAGGTTTCCGCTGTAATTAAGAGGTGTCCCCGTTACCCACGGGTTCAGGTTGACTATTTTATTTATTATGTTTTATTTTATATTAAGTTAAGCAGGACATTACAATTTAGCTATTGGATTTTCTTGTCGACGAGCCAAACCTCACTAGTTGACCAGACAGTCTCACTAGTCGACGAGTAATACTAGTAAGCCTCTAAATGCACTAACTCATGCTAGGACAAGTACCAATGAGATTTATATGATCTAATAATACCTTATGCTTGTCCAAATGAGGTTTGAAGATGTCTTATTTAGAAAACCAAGTTTGAAAGCTCGTTTGATATCTTAAGTTCTAAGAATGATTCGGTATGCATGTGTAAATTAAGTTATGATGTTCTATACTATATGAACACATGCACATGCATTTTCTTAGCTCTAGCAAAGTATTCTTACCTACATTGCACGCACGAGAGATACAAGATGATCCTTCCTCACACACAACCCAACATACATGTAAACAAAACAAGTCTTCATATAGGCTCTAGTTGGTTGTGCTTCGGGACTTCCATGTGTGGGCTTTGGTTATGACCTTTGCTAATTGCTTATTCAACATATGTCTAATCCTTGTGCTTGCTTTGGTGTTGCCCTGTGTACCTGAATTGACCTCAAGAATGTAGATTAGTCAACCTGAGTGTCACTAATGGATTATTATCATCAAAACCAATTGGAATGAGATACCTTAGCCACTAGGGCTAACAGGAATCATACTCCTGAATAGTATAAATTGAGAAAAATAATATAATGTTCCTGAAAAAACATATTTAAGTACCCCAAAAGGGTGGAAATAATATTATATTATTATCTTATTTCAGTTTTTACATTTTGTTTTCTAAATTGCCATATTATTGATAATTTATTTAGATGTCGAACTTAAGTAAAGTTAAATTTGTTCCTCTTGATATCAAAGGTAACAATTATTTATCATGAGTTCTTAATGTTGATATCCATCTAAATGCAATAAACTTGGAAAACATTATTTATCATGAATTCTTGTAAATGACTTGTATTATTATTTTTTAAATATTTTATTAAAAAATTATTTTAATTATATTTTAAATTCTTGCTATCATTTTATTTTATTTTTTAATTAAAAGTATCTTAAAAAATTATGATTTAATTTTAAAAATTTAATTCTAGATAATGTAAATTTCTAGCATCACGGTGCAAAAATAATTAAAAATCATAAAATATAAATTTTTTTTTTCTTTTTGCAAATAGTTGAAAGTCATTAATAGAAGTAGAAAATTAATAACATAAATAAAAGTGTTCTCATAATTTGTTTCTACAATGTAGAGAAACAAAAACAAAAATTTAATAGAAATTATACCACACTGGCCTTTAACTTATAAATTTATCTTGAGGTTGAAAAAAAAAACAAAAGGTAAAGTGAATTATATACATGATATTAATTGAATCAAATTTCAATAAAACAAAATAAAAGTTAAAAGTGAACTATAAACATGATTAAATCAAAATTTTAATGAAAAGTAGTTAGTGATACAGGCCCATTTTGGGACAGCGGATGAAACAATGGGGGTCTATGTTGCAAAGAGTCAGTGGGTAAAATAACATAGAACCCATATTGTTTCATCTATCTATTTCCTGCCATGTGAGCATGTATTGTCATGCCCCGAACCTGAAAATAGGACTCAGGGGTGAAAATGTAAACCAACTAGTCCCTATATCATACAAAACATCCAAGATACGGAGCAGGGATGAGGGTCTGACCCTGTGGGGTTCTCAGGCACCCTATACACATCCAACACAATGGAATATATGCAGGGGAAAAAGGTCGTTCCATATATAAATACAGTACTATACTAGAGTCTATACAAGAGCAAAACAGGCTCTATCATACAACGTACAACTGGGTGCCCAACACATCCCAAAATGGCAACCCGTCAAAACATAGTCCTAGCACTTACCCAAGCGCTAACCGCAGTACACCGGCCACCACGCTCTAGACACCAGGATGCTAGTTCCGGTTACTCGAAGGACCTGTAAAAATATACGTACAGTAAGGGTGAGACACCTCTCAGTAAGAAATAACACATGTTATATCGGTGTGTGGCATTTGAGTGTTATCATGATGTAACATACACGCAGTTAAATGCAGTCCAGTACTAATTTCACAACAGTGCATACAAGCACGCACACACATGATCAGCAAACTTGGTGTCGTCACACCCATCGGTCTGAATCCGGCTCGCGACATACGAGTTTGGCCCATAGCCAACCCGCAAACACAGTGCCACCGGCACATAGCTAGTCCCGACTCCCAAGGCATCGTACCGGCGCTAAATTGGTGGATCCACACCCTTCTGTCTGACCTGCCAAAATAGGCTCACGCCCTCGGATATAGAGCCAGGCCTCTTCCAATCTATGGCCAGTGATTTCATACGCCCTAGGATATAGAGCCGAACACTCTCAGTACCTAGAACAATTTGGGATCGCGTTCCTACTAGCATTTAATCAATCACACACACATGCATGCTCTTATAACCAAAAAACCACACCCATTTGGTAATCTAAATCATGGTTTTACGAACATATACTATTTAAAACAAGTCAAGACACGACCATCCCTATAACACAATATAAATCAACATATACATTCGATTTTCAACAAAACCAGGGATGCAGCCCGTCACCCCCCTTTTTCCCAAAAATGTAATCATGAAAAACCCATAGTTTTTTCTTGTTAGATCCCCCCAAATGAGTAGCCAAAATACACATAGGACCGTGAACCATAGTTCTATTGAATCTGATGTCAAAAATAACTGATATAAACACAATTCCCCTTACCTTCTCCCGAAATAGCAAATCCAGAACTCTAAGGCCCCTAAACAGCGAACCGAGTTCTAAAACCTACAATCAACAATACAGAATATACTCACAAGACAGTTCCCTACAAAACTACCGGATCAGAATTGAAAATCGAGCCTTACCTCGATTTTACACTAAAACCTAAAAATCTCTGAAATGGGATTCCGATCCGTAGAAGTTGTAGAGAATCCTTTCACGATCTTCGTGGTAACTTTAGATTCACGATTCTAATGACGAACGACAAAGAAAGCTAGAGAGATAAAGAGTCAGGAGAGTTCTAGAGAGAGAGAGAGAGAAGATATTTGAGTTTCTTAATGGTTAAGCAATGAGAAATGATATTTATAGCCCTTTGACTTTGGCAAACTCATCGACGAGATGGTGTCCTCATCGATGAGGCTCTATAGTCTCCTCGTCAACGAGACCGTGGATTCATCGACGAATCCTGATATCACCGGTTTCCCGAAATCTCCCGGCTTCTCCTCGTCGACGAGTCTCTGAACTTCGTCGACGAGCATAACAAAGCCTTCGTCGAAGAAATCTGGCTTCGTCGACGAAGCTTGTTCAAATTCCAATTTTACCCTTATCTTATTTAATTAAACCCACCAATCACGGTTCAGGTTCTTACATGTATCATCACAGACCCCATATCATAAAATACGATACAAATTTAATATTTTAAAATTCTAAGTAATTTTTTGCTCAGAAAAAAAATGAGATCTTTGGAGGCAAACTCATAACTATACCTAATCACCCAAAAAATTTGGGTCAAGTTAATGACTCTTTAGTGCTACCACATTAAGTTCATGCACTCTATTTTCTAAAAATTTTATTAAAAGAATAAAATAAAATCGGTTAAGATTTAAAGTGTAGAAGGGCATTTTAGATAGTTATGAACAATTTACAGGGATAATTATTAGTTACAAAGATATATTTGATATAATTATAAGGGTATTTTAAGATAGTTATAAGAAATTATAATGATGATTTAGAATAATTATGTGTAGTTACAAATATTAATTTGATATTTTTATTTTTAAAAAAAGATACCAAAAGAGAGAATCTCGTTTTGTAGTATTAGAGATTATAAAATTATCACAAAAGTGAATAATATGATTTAATGTATGTGAGGAAAAGCTCTGAAAGCGTGTAGAATAATAGAAAATTACTAAAAAAACACTTGCATTAGTTGACTACTTATGGATATCTAATTTCTAAAGTAAAATTAAAAAAATCACAATCTCCAATAATTTTTCATTAATTTAATCAATAAAATGTACAAATTATCTAAAACATCACATCATTCTGCTAAGCCTAGACTTGGAGGGATGGCTCTATTTTAAAGTTTTATTAAATAAATATTTTTAAAAAGTTTAATATTACTTTAAAAAAAATTGAAAGGAAGATATTTACACATGACAATAATTTAGGCCTTGAAAGGAATAAATATATATTTTCTTTAAAAAGAGAAGTATTTTTCCCCCCTAAGTGGGTAGCCTTTGTTAGCATTTAAAAGCATGATAGAAATAGGGTGATGGCCAATAATGACCTACCCATGGTGATACACACAACTCAGTCTTGGTTGTACCAACAAATTGAATAAATTAGTAATTTATTTGTTAAATATTTATAAAATAAAAATAAATTAAAACAACAACAATAACAACCTTTGAGTTCTGCTAGGTTAGAACCGATACATAAATTTTTTTTCATCAATTTATCTAATTGATAACGTCTTCCTCTGTAACATTAAGGGTTATTAAATCCTCCCTTACTAACTCAGGTCAAGTTATTTTAAGTATACCTCTGCCAATTTTCAATACAGAAACAATAATTAACTGTAGATCCCTACCATTTTCTTGACAGAAATAATAATTAACTTACTCCTCCTCGCATGTGATTTACTAGACTTGTATTTTAAATATACATCGTCTCTTCTTTATCTTGTTTTAAGTTGGTGATATGCTTAAATTATTATTCACATGTTTATTTTTATTTTATCTTTTAATATTAAACCACGCATTCACCTTAAAATTCGCATTTCAGTACTTTAAGTGAAAATAAATTAAAATACTTATTTTCATCCTTTAATAAAATAATATTATAAAAATATAGTTAAAATAATATGATTACAATATAATATAAATTTAAAATATTATAATAAAAATAAAAATTATTATAATTATTATGTTTTAAAATTGTACAGTAAAAATCTTATTGTACACGAAAATTGAAAAATAGGAACAAATTATGTATATTTTTATTTGAATTAAATTTAAATTCATATAATTATTTTATTTTAATTTTAATTAAAATGTGTATACAATGAATAATTTAATTAAAAAATTTATTTTTAGATATTAATGTTTTGGTAATAGGTTGTCAAAACAACAAAAAATCATAAAATCTAATTTTTAATTTTTTAGCAAACAATTGAAAATTGACAATATAAATAGAACACTAGGAAACAAAAACTAATAATGATACCAAACAGATTCTAAAGTTTCACCAATGACAACAATTAGGTGGTAATAAATAGTTTTTATTTTGAAAGTTAATTTTTTAAAAATTATAAAAAAAATTAGTTAAATTTTTTATTTTACAATATTTATGTGAAATAAATTAATAATAATAATAATAAATTTGGTCATATTTGTTTGTGGAAATAGTTTTATTTAATTTTTAAAATAATTATCAAAATACAACCATACTTTAAAAGTTTTCAACTTTATATAAACAATTAAAAAACATCTTTATTATTATTATTATTATTCATTTATTTCACATAAATATTGTAAAATAAAAAATTTAACTAACTTTTTTTTTTTACAATTTTTAAAAAACTAAATTTCATTATATATATATAAAAGAGGATAGAGATAGGTTGATGGGCAATAATGAGCAAGTGACGGTGGGCATGACCGGCGCCGTGGCGCGTACAACTTATCCTTGGCTGTAGAAGGAATTTGTTATTGGCGCGCGTGACATGTACAGCGCATGCAAAGCTAAAGCTATGCTAATGACAACAATTTTAGGTCTGATTAGTTGTGAAGATATAGTTTTTATTTTTTATCTTAATTTATTGAAAATTAAAAAAAAAAATTTAGTTTAATTTTTAATTTTATAATATTTGTATAAAATAAATGAATAAACTATTAACATTTTTAGGACCATTTTCTTGTGAAAATAGTTTTATTTTTAAATTTTCAAATAATTACAAAAATGTAATCTTATTTTTTTTATTTTTTTACAAATATATATATATATATACACACACATAGAAAAGTTAGAAAATGTCTTTTAATTATTTTTTTTTTATAGTTCTAAATCTCACTTTGTATATGGGAGTATGAAATTTGAATATAAACTTTAATTTCCGTGGATTATTATTATTATTATTATTATTATTATTATTAACTTGGATAGTGATTGACAAAGTATGGGATATAGGATGATAGATCGATAAATTCAAAGGATTTATCATTAATTTTTTTGTCCTCCTTGCGGTTGGACCATTTAATTATTATTATTATTATTTTTAAAATTTTAAACTAATGTTAGGTATAATAATAATAATAATAATATGAAATGTAATACTTTTTTTTTAAAAAAAATTCTCAAGATAATATCAACATAAAAAATTATATTGTCAAAACAATTGAATCTAATTTTTAATTTTTTAACAAACAATTGAAATTTTAAAATAGAAACAGAATACGAGGAAAATAAATTTTTATAATATATTTTTATACTGTGTTGAAATAGAAATCGAAAATAAAAACCAGTAATTATACCAAACAAGCTCTAAAGTTTCACTAATGACAACAATTAGGTGGTTGTAAATAGTTTTTATTTTGCAATTTAATTTTTTAAAAATTATAAAAAAAAATAGTTTTAAATTTTTACTTTTGCTTTTACAATATGTATATGAAATAAATGAATAAGAATAAACATTTATGGTCTTATTTGTTTGTGGAAATAGTTTTATTTTTAAAATTTTTAAAATAATTATAAAAATGCAACCTTATTTTAAAAGCTTTCAACTTTTTTATAAACAATTAAAAAATATATTTTCATTATTATTATTATTATTATTATTATTATTATTATTATTAGATTTCTAACTACCACTTTACATATGAGAGCATGGAATTCGGATCTACACTTTATTTTTTATAGATTACATATAGAGTTTCTTTTAAATCCAAACGAATATAAATTTAAGTCCTAAAATCTATCATTTTAAATATTATCTTATATAAAATTTTGAAAAATTAGACAACAAGTAAGTACTAATTTTTTGTCATTATTTTAAAACCTATAAAAAAATTATTTTTCACATTTAAGCATGTACTTTTTTTTTTACATTTTTAATTAAAAAAAATAAACTATCACAAAAGTGAATAATATATACATGATTCAAATGCATGAGAATAAAATTAAGAAATTAATATCAGTTTCAAAAGGCATTTCAAAAAAAAAAAAGATGGCGCGCATGACACGTACAGCACATGGAAAGCTAAAGCCTTGCTAACGACAACAATTAGGTCTCATTAGTTGTGAAGAAATAGTTTTTATTTTTTTATTTTGATTTATTTAAAATTTATTAAAAAAAATTAGTTAAATTTTTAACTTTATAATATTTTTATAAAATAAATGAATAAACGATAAGTATTTTTATGACCATATTCTTGTGGAAAAGCTTTTATTTTTCAAATGATTATGAAAATGTCACCTTATTTTTTTTTCTTCCAAATATATATATATATATATAAATATATATATATATATATATATATATAAGAAAGTTAAAGAATACCTTTTGGTTTTTTTTTTTTTTTTGTTAGATTTCTAATTCTCATTTTGTATACGAGAATATGAAATTTGAATTTAAGCCTTAATTTATGTGGATTATACTAACCATAGTCGTATAGAAGCATTAGAAAAATTCCTCAAATATCTCTATACCGTACCACTTCCAGCATCAATCTGCTTTCTCTGTATACATATTCTGCTCGTACTACAATAGTATTCAACCATAGCCCAAAGGAAATAACATGGCATTAATTAAATTTCCCTTCAATTCTTTCATTAGTGATAAAAGGAAGAAAAAAAATCATTCATTCATTCATTCATTATTATTCAAATGATAAACACCGGCAATAATTCTAGAATCCAAAACCTCCTAGAAACCAACTTTGATGTCACGTTAGATTACGATTTTACCTAAAAGTTTAAATTTTTAGGTTATGGATCAAAATGTATATCAAGCAACATATATATATATATATATATATAATTCAAAAAATATATATTAGAAAAGAGGCTCCTTCAATTGTGTAAAAGTAGATAAAACTATGACAGGAGGGAGGGTAGGACAGGCTGATGGCCTTTATGACCGACCTTTAGTGGGTATGAGCTATGGAGGCTGACCAGCATGGAAAGCTAAAGCTGCACTAATGCCTAATGGCAACAATTGAAACCCATCCTCTTGGACAAACCCAAAAGAAATAAGGAGGCCACTAGTTAAAGCTGCATTCAATTTGTTCGTTTGCAATGAAGGGAGGTAACAAAAGATTCGTCTGATGAATAGATGAGATTGAATAATTTGTGACGAATTTAACAGATAAACAGATTGTTGAAATCAATTTATATTTAATTTGTTTAATACACAAATTGAATATGATCCGATCTAAGATCAAGTGGACCGGATTTAATTCAAACTAGTAAAAAGTGGCGGGACGAATTAAATTTTTATTAAATAATTTTAAAATAAACATGTTAATAGGTTAGTAATATCCATTCCTAAAAGTAAATAATAAAAATAAGAATATTAATTAATTAATTAATTAATTTTTTTATTACATAGGAATTCCAGTTATCAACAAGCCCTTTGGACCCCTTGATGCGACATCAAACCTACGGATCAGCATCCTCCCCCTAGGTCTCGCTGTTCAGGTAAAGTCCGGAATGCGGATACAACTTCCGTACATCAGTTGGACATTCGGCTAACCCGACCCTCGGGACACATCTTCATTACCATCCACGGTTCTTACTGGTTCACAGAAAACTCTCACCATCCACGATTCCCGTTGACTCACAGAGTAAATCCTCACTATCCACAGGTATCGCTGGCTCCGTGAGTGTATCTACCTGAAATTGAACCTCCGATACTCCGTTTTACGTGCTGATGCCTTTTCATCACACCATGTCTATGAGGGCAAAAATATTAATTTATTGTTAACATGTAAGGATACATTGATCTCAATGTAGCATGATATGTCATTATTTAAATAATTATAAATATTATGTTACAATTCAGTCAACAATAATCCTTTCAAATAAACCTTGCATCAACGATTACAACCTTTTAAGTAAACATAAAACGTTGCGTACAAATGCGTGTTTAATAAGCCATGCTTGCCAGTATATTTAACTTAGTTTGATAATAAGACTAAAAAAAAAAAGTGAAAGATCAAGTCTGAAATAAAATCTAACTCCTTATATTATAAGAATAATATAATGCTTTTTGACAGCTGAATTTTTTGCTCAGCCTGATTTTATATGGTCAATAAGCAAACCATATAAATGTTATTTTTTGACACTATATAGCATATAGTAGGATTGAGGTAAAAGGTGATTCTATAGTTCAATGGAAGTCAATAACTAACAAATAAAATAAAACAAAGTAGATATGATTAATCCAAGCAATAGAATTATTAAGAATAACTCTTAAAAAATAGTAGAACACATAATACATACCCTCTCTCTCTCTCTTTCTCTCTCTCAAACACACACACACACACACACACACATTAATAGTGAACAAAATAATCCATTTTATATTAGGCTACGTTTGAAATTCAGAAAATATTAGGAAAATGAAAGGAAAATATAAAAGAATCCACATTTTTATGTTTGACTATTGTTGATGTTCGTTCAACTTGAACAAGCGCAGCGGAAACACACAATCAAATACGAAACAATCAACAACCACTAATGCAATCACTCAATGATGAAATATACTCAAGAAACAATTAAACAATAATAAGAAGAAGAAGAAAAAAAACACAACTACAACACACAAAATTTATGTGGTTCGAAATTAGCCTACGTCCACGGGAGCAGCAGCCTCGGTTTCATTATGATCAATGTCAAAGCTCACACTTTTGGCTTACAAATATTATTTATATAACAATCCTATGCGTAAAAAAGATTTCTAGTATATCTAAACTACATCTGTAGCAATCCTTTGGAGGAAAATCCCCCAAATAAGCCCAAAATACAAGCCCCCAATTTGAAAACACATAATCTGTGCCGACGGAAACCATCGACGGTTTGGAGCAGAAGAAAACTCTTTACTTCTGTCCCTTTTTCCCTCGTGTTACGTAACTTTCTCTGATACATGTGATCTGCTCTAAATATGAGCTACATCCCCAATATTCTCCACCTTGGTGAATATTCACCACCTTGGAAATATGAAAGCATAACCGCTGCTCCACTCGGGCCTATAGACTGGGACCTACCTCCCCTCTAACACTTGGAGACATAAACCAAGTCCAAGCCATGCTTGAACTTGACCGTGGTAACAGAACTTCACCTAACTGAACACCCAACTTTTGGAACGATCCTTCAAACCACAATGCCACCTTGACAACCTTAGCCTCTGCTAAGAACTTTGATCCAGTTGTAACTAGCGCACCCTGAGACTGTACCTCGTATTTCCAACAATTAGGCCTTCCCACAACGTACCCCGTTGCAAGCCTTCTATCATCCAAGCCTTGGTAGGCTCGCCAAGGCTTGGGTCCTTAACTACCAAAAATAATATTTATAAAAGCGGTAAAGGAAAGCATGTAAAAGAAAGTGGTAAAGAGAAAGCAAGTAAAAGATCAATCCTTTGTAAGCCAGAAGGAGCAAGAGAATGATCATGTAATATACACAAAGATTACACAAACTTCGTCGATTGTCACAGGTCGTCGGACACTCCGTGCACACACCAAAACAGGAATTGAAATCTACTCTACTCCTACTCTAACTTGGCTCTCAATGACGTCTTAGGTCTCTCACTAACCTAAGAGAGGCCAAAGGGGAACCCAGGCCTTATGTTCATAGCGATTACTTATAGACTCTAGGGTTTACAAAGTTTGTTTCACGATTTAGGAAAGTCTGCAGCATATCTCGCGTAGAAGATCGTCGCTGTCAACCAAGTTGCTCCCATGTCTTCCTTGTGCATGCCCTGGTCAATTCTCCCGGGAAAACAAGGATTTGAATCTTTAGCTTTGTTGACTTAGTCACACCATGAAATCTTGCTAGACGAGTTGATGGTCGAGACTTGTAGGATCTCGAACTTTAGGGAATCTCAGGAACTCGACATAATCGCACCTCGTAGCCTCTTTGGTCGAGCACATCATCGAGGCTCTCGGTATTTCTGATCTTAATCTTGCCTCAGTATCTCGTCTTGTTCGCCCTTGAGAGTCACTTGGTCAAGGGCTTGGTTGACCCTTGTAGCAATTCTTCCTCAGTCTGAACCTTGGAATTTTCTAGTGAGGACTTGGTCGCCCCTTGGTTTTCTAGTCAAACCCCTTGGTCGAGCAAAGTCTTCTTTTCCTTTGATGATCTGGAGCTTCAAATGTTTAGCTGAGCATCTGATTTGAGCTTTGTGTATCCCCAAATTCTCCTTTAACTATTCACAGCCTAATTCCTTGGTTTTAACCTGTTTTTCTTGAAAAAACGAACAAAACTTGCATAATTATGAATAATGATAACTCTTAGTAATTACATAATAAAACAAGGATAAACAAAGGTAAATGAGGGTCTAAAATCATGCATTTTAGGGACTCATCACAACCAACGACTTACACTTTGCTAGTCCTCGAGCAAAGCAAAAGCTAAGAAAACTAGTAAATCCTTTCTACTTCCTCTTTCATGGGAAACACGATTACATTTACCATATGCAACAAAACTTTAAACCCCTAGGTTGATCCTAGTGGACAAGTTCTAGTCTCGTGAGCGTTTCCAGAGTGATACCCACAAACACCAATTTCAGTGAAAATAAAATAAAAATACACATGCAACACAGATTTACCATTTCACGTACAAAAATATCACCTAATTACATGCGATCTCATTTCTTCACAACTTTTCTATACACTCAACTTCGAAGCAAGTCACTCATGCAAGTCTCATCATTATATAGCCACTAAGAACAATATCCTCAAAAAGTCAACCAGCAATTACAATTCAAAGTTAATGTAGCCATATAAATTCAAGTATAAATAGGTGAAATTACAAGGCATGTGTAAAGTGTATGACTCGTTACACTTAGGATATCTAAGGGCACCTACAGAATAGTTAAATTGACTTAGCGTCACTGATAAACTCTCAAGAACACTTAAAAGATGGGTTCACTAATCATATGTGAGGAGGAGTGTCATAATCAAACATCCCATATATTGTAAGGAACAAACGCTAAATGTATGGAGTGGACTAGTCTGAAAAAGGGTCCAGCTTATTTGTGAGGTGTCGGGTCCTTCACCTTAACATCTTCTCACTTACTCACCATATCCAACCATGACCACCCTAGATCAACTTATTCAAAGATCAGTTATGAATACATTTGAGGCATTAGATGGTTGAAGAATCTTCATTTTTTTAAAACATGTGTCGTGTCTCTAGCTTGAATTTTATTGTAGTTGTATGGAGCAAGTATTAATCCAAAGTATTTCTTTTTCTTCTTCTGCTCATTCTTCAGTTTCTTTCTTTTCATAGCCAGTTAGGATAATCGTTACACTTATTTTGTTGTCTTCTTATCACCAATGGGAATTAAGCTCGAACAGGAGTCCATGAAATAAGTTTATCTCTAGGGATGACTCAGCCTTCACATCTTGAGTAGGCTACAAGACTCAAGTTTCTATTTCCCCATTTGATGTCACCTCTAAGCTAGAAAATTCAAGAATAAGACTAGTATACAAAGAACATCTAGAAAAAGGGAAAGTTGAGTTTTAGAAACTCTGAGTTAACATCAAAACTCAAAAGAACGAAAAATGGCTTAACAGTACCTCAAAAGGTGTCATAGTCACCACAGTTGTTCTCTCAGTGCTCTCAAGGACCCCTAAGTGCTACGAATCATATGAATGTGTGTTTTTAGCCTTATGAGATACCATATAGATACAAGAGTTTGTATAGCCAAATTAACAGAAACAAACCACTAGTCAACCTACATAGAGTTATAGTCCCTAGATTAGCCATATAAAGGGAAACTAAACATAGATGACCCACTACATTGTCAGGGAGCATAACAGAGTCATGTTAGTGATGGGCCTAAACATGTAACTTCTAGGTTATATGCAAGTATGTAAAGGGCATAAATTAGTGTTAATCATAGCATATTCCAAGTGTTCACTAAAAAATTTAAATTTCTGTCATTTTTGTGCTAACAGGTGCCATGCAGTGTTACCTATCCCCTACCCCCAACTTAGAACTTCAGTCTCCTCATTGAAGCGTTGAAAGAGAGAATCTGGGATTCAAGGAAAAAGAAACACACCATAGGGTGCAATGAGAATCAAAATGTGTACCTGCATCAACATATATAATACCAGAGTCATGCATGAAAGACCACATTGTAGCATAGAGACCAAAAGATCAAAAACACCATGTAATTTTCATTACTTCTCAACTGAAGTTATATTAGAGGGGAATTCAAAAAACATGGTGGACAAAACAGATCTGAAACCTAAGGTGTAGTCCCAAGAGGGGGGGTGAATTGGGTTATTTAAAATTCCTTAGAGTCTTGTTATGAGTTCTTGCATTTTTACAATCTTTTAAAGACTTCTTATATTCTTGTTGATTAGGAAATCCACATAAACACTTACTTTCTCTATTCAATACGCAACCACAACATACACAACCAATTGATTAACTATTCAAGCCAAATAAACACCATACAAGTAATTAATATTAGCTTTGCAATATTCAGCAGGCCTGTATATGAATGTGCAAGTCCTGTAGTTGGCCTTTGAACTAAAGATTAAAATAACATTCAATTACTTTTTTCAAAATCAGAATTTAAATAAACCTTCAGCTAATAAGTTTTGGGTTGTTAACCAATCAACGCACTCCTTTATAGTTTTCATAAAAAATTGATTAACCAACATACTCTTTTTCGGTTTCCGAAAGCCCAAGAACAAATTAGGCTTTGGTTTATTTAATTTCCAATATACATTGTTTTTATGATTTAAAGAATTATGACATCCACACAATTTATATTTTTGCTAGAATTTAAAAGAGAGTAAGGGAAAGAGAGTGACACTACTGTTTTTACGAGGTTCAGCTTACCCTAACTTACGTCCTCGCCTTAGGTCAACCACCTAAGAATTCCACTATACCTTGTTCCTTTCGGTTGGAACAAAAACCTTTACACTCTCCTTCAGTAGGCTGGAGGCCACCTCTCCAAGTGATATCCCCTTACTCGGTCACTCCTTCAAATAGGCTAAAGCAGCACCTCTCTAAGCGATATCTCCTCGCTTAGCCAACGATCCAACAATCCTAGAATCGTCACAATCTACAAGAATACAAGATAAACTCTGCGTACAAAAACACTCTCAAATACAGAGCAAGTTGTACTAGTTAAATCACTAATCGTACTTCAAAACCAAAACTAAATAGAAAAAGTGAAGTTCAAGGTTTAGAAGTTACCAATGGTTCTTTTTTATTGATGTAAATATTTTAGATGCAACTTAGAACCAAAGCCTTTTTTAATTCAGCAATTTCGTAAAGCTTTCCCCCCAGCAAAAGTGTGAGCAAGTATGATCTATTAGGAAAACTTTAGCATAGAAATTGTGTATGGCTTGAGCGTATTTTTTCATTGAGCAAGGGAGGTATTTATAGGCTTTTTAAAGAAAAGTTTTCATTTAACATGGAGCATTTAGGTAACTTTTCAAAAGATATTAAATCATATAATCAATTTTGAAAATCTTCCCGTAAGTTTGAAATTCAAAAATTCTCTACAGAGTCAGTCAGTTGACTCACTCAATTGGGTCACTTTTTGTACTAGTCAGTCGGCTGGGCAGGTGGCTGGCACCATTTTGTCTATTCAAAAAATAATTGTTAGTTGGCTGACTGAACCACGTTCAAAATGATCAGTCAGCTGGGTACTGTTAGTCGGCTGGGTATTTTCAGTTCATCGAGTCAGTCGGCTAGGCAGTCCCCTCTTTTCAAATATTCTTTACTTTTGATTTTTTTTTTTAAATCTAGTTTACTTGAAAAACTTAATTACAACTTTTCAAAAAAAATTTCAAGGATTTTTCAAGTGTTGGTCTCTAAGTCTTTGTATTTTAAGGAACTTCACATATCTAAATAGTAATGACTTGAAGTACTTACAAATATCCTTCTATTTTTTCATTTAACATGGAGCATTTAGGTAACCTTTCAAAAGATATTAAATCATATAATCAATTTTGAAAATCTTTCCGTAAGTTTGAAATTCAAAAATTCTTTACAGAGTCAGTCAATTGACTCACTCAACTAGGTCACTTTTTGTACTAGTCAGTCAGCTGGGCAGGTGGCTGGCACCATTTTGTCTCTTCAAAAAATAATGTCAGTTAGCTGACTGAACCACGTGCAAAATGGTCAGTCAGCTGGGTACTGTTAGTCGACTGGGTATTTTCAGTTCATTGAGTCAGTCGGCTAGGCAGTCCCTTCTTTTCAAATATTCTTTACTTTTGATTTTTTTTTTAAATCTAGTTTACTTGAAAAACTTAATTATAACTTTTCAAAAAAAATTTTAAGGATTTTTCAAGTGTTGGTCTCTAAGTCTTTGTATTTTAAGGAACTTCACATATCTAAATAGTAATGACTTGAAGTACTTACAAATATCCTTCTAAGTATGATCTCCTTACTCACTAAGTCTTGCAGCCTCTTGAGGTTTAGTCTTTACTTCAAGATCTGCTTAGTCTTTAAGCTCTTCATTTGTTGTTCATTGCTTCAATATACTGAGAAACTTTCACTTGATTGACTTTGATTTCCAGCTTACTTCCATGATTAACCATGAGTATCATTTGGCTTGGTCCTGAAATAAAACCACTCAACAACACAAGTTAAAACATCCTTTATTTGTTATCATCAAAACAAGATTGAAAAATTCAGTTAGGCCAACAATCTCTCCCTTTTTTATGATGACAAATGAGGAGCAAAAATTTGAGTAAGCCTTCAAAAGACTCCCCCTTACATCATCTTAACAATATTTGTAGTTTCAAGACCAATTTCAATATCATACAATATCATGCTCATTATATCATTCAAGTTCAAGATCATTCAATATCAAATACTTCTCCCTCTTCCTTTTGATACATACACCATGCTCAATTTTTCAATACCATGCTCAATTTTTTCTCAATACTTCTCCCCCTTTTGACATCAATAAAAAAGAGTAAGATATTAAAAAGATTAAGTTCAAATGAACATATGAACACACACTTCTCAATATATTATAATATAGTATAGTGTGCTTCGATAGTCAAATAGTCATGCATATTTCATATTTGTCATTCATATTGCATGTGTTGTGACATCTTTAAATTTACAATCAGGCATATGTTGTACAACATTCATATTAGCTAAAAATACTTCAAAAGGAATTTGCGTACAATAATAGTTATCAGACCAACATTGACATGACAACGTTTGAGACGCTTTATGATAGGAGATGTCGTTCTCCTTTATTTTGGGAAGAAGTGGGTGAGTGAAGAGTTGTGGGACTAGAGCTTGTACAGCAAGCGCGTAATAAGGTTTGGCTTATTAGAGATAGAATCAGTACAACTCAGAGCCAACAGAAGAGTTACACTGATACTCGCCGCAAGAAATTGGAGTTTAATGTTGGTAATCATGTATTTTTTAAAATAGCTCCGTTAAAAGGGGTTATGTGATTTGGGAAGAAAGGTAAACTTAGATTTAGGTTCATTGGCCCGTTCGAGATTCTAGAAAGAGTGGGGCCGGTTGCCTACAGGCTAGCTTTGCCACCCTTGTTGTCCAAGATTCACAACGTATTCCATATTTTCGTGTTGAGGAAATACGTTCCAGACCCTTCTCATGTGATCAGTTATGGTGAGTTAGAACTCAGTGATTCATTAGTTTGTGAGGAGGTACCAGTATAGATTTTGGATATGAAAGAACAAGAATTGCATAATAAGATTCCTCTGGTGAGAAATCATGCAATAGAAAAAGCTTTTTGGGAGCTCGAGGAACATATAAGGCAAAGATATCCACAATTATTCAAGAAAGTGTAAGTGATTGTGTAATATTTATTTTGCAGGTACATATAGTAGTTAGTTAGTAAGTAGCCTTTTGGTTTTGGGAGAATTTTATTTTGTATATGTAATCTCCCAAGACTTGGAATGTAACCACGGTATTCTTCCGCCATAAATGAGGGTAAGTAATAAAATAAGTAGACCGTTTTGCCTTTAATGAATGATGAATCATATGAATAATAAATTTCGAGGACGAAATTTTTATAAGGAGGGGAGGATGTAGTGACTTGGGGAAATTATGGTATTTAAATAATGGAAGAAGGATAAAAGGAAATTGTAATTTTAATATTTAAATAGAGCCTCGTCGACGAACACAAGAGATTTGTCGACGAGAGCACATGTGAAGCTCGTTGATGGGGATGTGTCTCGTTGACGAGAAGATACCAAGAGGGGTTTTGGCGATTCTGAATTTTGTCTACGAGGGGTGAGAGTTCGTCGATGAATTGCCTTCTTGACCTCGTTGACGAAGTGACGTGGCTCGTCGACGAAGGCCAGTGTATAAATAGCCCAAACTTCATTTTTTTTGGCTGAATTTCAAGGCATCAAACTCCTTCTCTCTCTCTCTTCCATTCATCCCTCCTTCCTTCTCTCTAAGATCTCGGGCCGGATTCTTGTCGGTTCGATGATCTGAAGCCACCACGACACTTGTTGGAAAGTTCTCTGCAAATCTACTGGAGTGGATCGTTGGTGGGGCTAACTTGAATTCCATCTCAGATTCGGGGTAAGGGCTTTCTATTCAGTATTTGACTTTCCTATAATTGTAGAAAATGTAGTAGTCGAAGAAATACTGACTTTCTGTTCTGGGAGATGTTGATTTTAAGGTGTTGAATGGGGAACCCTGCAGGTGCAAGACTTTTATTTTTAGGGGCTTTTTAGGAATCAGGTAAGGGGATAAACTAACTTAGATGTTTTATGAAAATATATGTATAGTCTTACAACATTTGATTTCAAGAATATATATATATATATATATATATGCATTATGTTTGGGAAATACTGTTGTAAATGATGATATGTTTTAAATATGTGTAATACCCAATTTGTGTGGCATGAGTTGTATTTACTATGAATTACTGTTTTTTGGAGAAATATTAAATGATACAAAGTTTTACAATGACAAACCGGTGTACGGGCCGAGGGTTTTTATATGATATATCGACGTACGAGCCGAGAGTTTTATATGATATACTGGCGTACGAGCCAAGGATGTTCTTACATAATATGCCGACGTACGGGCCAAGCCATTAACATGATATGCCGTCGTACAGGCCAAGCCATTTATATGATATGCCGGCGTATGGGCTGAGCCTTTTATTGATATGTGATATGGCGTACGGGCTGTGATTGATGAAATATGAAATGTTGGCGTAAGGGCCGATGATTTTCATGTTATATATATATATATATATATGAAATGTGATATGATGATATTGAAATGACAATTGATATTATGGAATAGCAATGTATCAAAATTTGAAATATGTATATGTTATCAGAACCTGGTTGGCTTGGTTTAGGCTTACACGAGCACGGTACCGTAGCTATGTGATCATGATCATTGTGATATTGTGTTATCGTTGTCGTACGGGGCATCGTGAGGATGGATAGTCAATGTGGTTTATTGAAGTGTTGGCGCCTCTGGCATACGAATCAGATCTGGCAGACCCATCGTACTTACAGACATTTACTTTGACTTGGCAGTAGTCGGCCAGTCATTGTCAGGTCCCGCCTTCGGACCACACAACCCAGTCATGTGGGGGTAAGACATGACATCAGTCAGCTAACCTACTAGGGTTGTTTTTGTATTATTATTATATGAGACGAATTATGCTTATGAAAATCCAGTATGTTCTATCATGCTATGATTATACATGTTTTTCCCAGAAATGATACAGACAGTTTTACTAAACATGTTTATGTATGGTTTTATGTATAACACAAAAGTACTCATGTTGCCACACACTCGTATTAGTTTATTTCCCTTACTGATAGGTGTCTCACCCCAAATTATATGAACATTTCAGGAGCCCCAGATAAGAGAGCGGATAAAGCTTCGCAACATTAGAGTTTAGCCATTTTACCTCATCTAAAGGGTAATTCTATTGCTAGGGTCTGGTGGATTTTTGGTGACGAACCTAGGACTAGTTTTAATTATTTTGGGATATATATTATGGTTGTAGTAAACTCTAGTATTGTATTAAGTGGTAATATGAGATGTATATGAATATATGTTTCCTGCTGCTTAGGCTTCTATGTTGCATTTTTTATGTATCCCTAGTACCCATGGGTTCAGGTTGATTATGATATGTTAGGTTTATTGTATCGATTTTTATTATCATGGAAAAAATGATAAAATAAGCAGGTCATTACACCACTAGCCTTGATAACCTTGCTTCTCAACATGTTACTTGTTTTTCTGCTATAAATGAGATTAGTTGGATTTGGCATAGGAGACTATGACACGCAAACATGGATTTAATATCTAAACTTGTTAATGAATAATTATTTAAGGGATTGCCTAAGACTAAATTCATGAAAAATAAAATCTGTGACGCAGGCCAACTAAGAAAACAAGCAATAACGAGCTTTAAGAAGAAGAAAGTAATCTCTACTACTATGCCACTTCAAATGCTACTCTAGATTTATTTGGTTCAAACCCAATTCAAATTTTAGGAGGAAAATCATACGTATTCATCATAGTTGATGATTATTCAAGATACACATGGGTACTATTTTTAGGTCACAAATATGAAGCGTGTGAATAATTCATAAATCTGTGTAAGAAAATTTAAAATGAAAAGGGTTATACTGTTACTAAAATCCAAAGTGATAGAGGTAAAGAATTTAAAAATCAAAACATGGAAGACTTCTGCAATTCATTAGGAATAGCTTATTATTTTTTGGTTCCTAGAACACCACAGTAGAATGGTGTAGTTGAAAGGAAGAATAGGTCTATATAAGGAATGGCCAGAACTATGCTTAATGAACATAAACTAGCTAAGTACTTCTGAGTAGAGGCAATAAATACCGCCTACTATGTTCTAAATAGAGTTTTGAATAGACCATATCTAAATAAGACTCCTTATGAATTATGGAATGGCCATAGAACAAACATACCATATTTTCATGTCTTTGGCTATAAATTTTTTGTGCTTAGAGACAATGAACATTTAGGAAAGTTTGATGCGAAATCAGATGAAGGTATCTTCCTAGGGTATGCCTTAGATAGTAAAACCTATAGAGTATATAATAAACGAACATTAACCGTTATAGAATCCATTCATGTAGTATTTGATGAGTCAAATCCCTTCTCTAAAATGACCGATGAAGATGAAATTGAGATAAATAAGGAATTTGAAAAACTGTCCATTAAAGATGATTCAAAAAAGAGAAATGAAATTAAGGAACCATCTGCTGAAACTAATCAAATTGAAAATGAGGTTAATGAACTACCTAGAGAATGGAAGTACATAAAGAATCATCACATTGATCAAATAATAGGTGAACCATTATGTGGAGTAGCCACACGATCCTCACTTAAGAATATGATTAGTCATTTTGCCTTTTTATCTCAAGAAGAACCTATGAATGTGAGTGAAGCAATTGAGGATAAATCGTGGGTGATGTCCATGCAAGAAGAGTTAAACCAGTTTGAGAGAAACAAAGTGTGGACATTAGTTCCTAGACTTGAGGATAAGATAACTATTAGAACAAAATGGATATATAAGAATAAGAAAGATAAACATGAGATAGTGGTTAGAAATAAGGCAAGACTAGTAGCTCAGGGATATAACCAGGAAGAAGGAATATATTTTGAAGAAACCTTTGCACCTGTAGCTAGAATGGAAGCCATTCGAATGCTTTTAGCCTATGCTACTTTTAAGGATTTCAAGCTATATCAAATGGATGTCAAAAGCGTATTTTTAAATGGCTACATAAGTGAAGAGGTATATGTAGAATGACCCCTAGGCTTTAAAAACCATAAGAATCTAGATCATGTTTATAGACTAACAAAAGCCTTGTACGATTTAAAGCAAGCTCCTAGACCTTGGTATGAGAGACTAAGCGACTTTCTACTGGACAATGGATTTATCAGAGGGAGAATTTCATAAAGTCTAAGAAAGATGACATGCTCGTAGTTCAAGTATATGTAGATGATATCATATTTGGAGCTACAAATAAAGACTTGTGCAATGAGTTTGCAAGCACTATGCAAAATGAATTTGAGATGAGCATGATGGGTGACAAAATTTCTTCCTAAGACTTCAGATCAAACAAGAGAAACATGGAATTTTTATAAATCAACCAAAAAGACTTCAGATCAAACAAGAGAAACATGGAATTTTTATAAATCAACCAAAGTACATTAGAGATCTGCTCAAAAAGTTTAATATGGAAGATGAAAAAAATACTAGGGACACCTATGAGCTCTTCTTTGAAATTAGACAAAGATAAACAAGGTATACCAGTAGATGTAAAGCTCTATCGTGGAATAATTGGAAGCTTACTATATTTGATTGCCAGCAGACCTGACATATTATTCAGCGTATGTTTGTGTGCAATATTTCAGGTTGCACCAAAAGAGTCACATTTGTTAGCTGTCAAACGAATACTTAGATTCCTGATAGGAACCGTGGAACTTGGGCTATGGTATCCTAAGTATACATCTTTTGAGATTATCAGCTATTCAGATGCTGATTTTGCTGGTAGCAAAGTGGATAGGAAGAGCACTAGTGGTACATGTCATTTCTTAGGACATTCGTTAGTCTCTTGGTTTTCTAAGAAGCAGAATTCAGTTACTCTTTCCACAGCTGAGGCAGAACACATAGCGGCAAGAAGTTGTTGTGCTCAAACACTATACATGAAGCAACAACTGATGGATTTTGGATTAAGTTATGACACAATTCCTATAAGATGCGATAATACGAGTGCAATAAACATCTCAAAGAATCCTATATTACATTCATATCTAAACATATAGAAATAAGGCATCATTTTCTTTTTGATCATGTGCAAAAAGGAGATGTGACACTTAAGTTTGTATGCACAAATGAACAATGGGCAGACATATTCACAAAACCACTTGCGGAGGATAAGTTTATCCAAACTAGGCGTGAATTAGGCATGATGCATAATCAAGAGGTTTCCTAGAATTATATTAGATGACATAATTCAAAGGGAGCAACATCACTTAATATTCACAATTGGTTAAAAATTTCAAATTCGGCTCATTTGTTCCCATTTGGTATCATATTTGTTCACATTCGGTATTAAACTCATATCATGATCAAAGCATATTAACTTACTCAATCTTTGAACTTTAGTGACTGTCTTTGCTTATCCATGTCTATGAAACTTGCCACACTATATATGTTCACGTTGCAATTTAAATTCAACAACACAGCTTTCTGCATTAGTAAGGAGGTTTCCTAGAATTATATTAGATGACATAATTCAAAGGGAGCAACATCACTTAATATTCACAATTGGTTAAAAATTTCAAATTCGGCTCATTTGTTCCCATTTGGTATCATATTTGTTCACATTCGGTATTAAACTCATATCATGATCAAAGCATATTAACTTACTCAATCTTTGAACTTTAGTGACTGTCTTTGCTTATCCATGTCTATGAAACTTGCCACACTATATATGTTCACGTTGCAATTTAAATTCAACAACACAGCTTTCTGCATTAGTAAGGAGGAGAAGTAAATTAAATTAATACAAGGAGACACATTTCACAATACAATCTTTAAAATCTGGCAGGTGAATAGGTTTAAAACTTTAAAATTTAAAGGGGGAGAAAAATATACAGTTATGTCCACTCATGTTTTGTTATACATCTTTTTGTTAATGTCAAAAGGGTAAAAAGAATATTAGGTTATAGCAAAAATAGTTGGTAGAACTAATCGTGTATGAGCATATTTCATATTGCTGTATATTTGTTTGTGCATTATTTGAGGGGGAGCCTTGTTAGGCATAACCCATTCTATATTTTTACTCGTGTATTTGTCATCATCAAAAAGGGGGAGATTGTTGACTCTATGAGTTCAATCCTTGTTTTGATAATGACAAATCACTTGGTATTTGATTTGTGCATTGAGATTGTGAATAGGAATAATATTTAGCATGCACGAAAGGTTAGAAAGTCATGGAAGTCATGAAGATTAAAGTATATACATCTTGGCACAATCCATGGGACTAAAAGAGAAGAAGAATGAGGATGCAAGCGGCAAGTTCAAGATCATCATAGGAATGAGTATCTAGAACTGAATGTATTTACATATTTCATATGATTTAATTCAGAACTCAAAATATACCCTAGACTGACCTTAGGACTCATGCATCTCATGAAAATATTTAGGGGATATTTGTGGACTTAGAGACCTTTTTTAAAACCCTGAAAAATATTTTATAAAAGAGCAAAGAAAGAGAGCAAGACAAATTTTTGAAACTAAAATGAAAAAATCAGAAAGTGTTCTGTTCAGAAGACCAAAGTCCCTACCTAGAAGTTTGAAGTGTCAACTTCAGAAGACTGAAGTGTACGCTCAGTCGTTTGAAGATTCAACTTTAGAAGACTGAAGTTTAAGCTCAATTGTCTGAAGAATTTCTTCAGAAGACCAAAGATTAAGTTTAGTCGTCTGAAGATTTATTGGAGAAACACAGAAATAGGCAGAAACAAATCAGAAGACTGAACCTTGACTTCAGTTGTCTGAACTTACAACTTTAGAAGTATGAACCCCAACTTCAAACGTCTGACACCCTATGTCCAATTCAATTTTTTGAAGCTTTAAGGAACTTTAGTCGTCTGAACTCTACTCCTCAGTCATCTGAACCTGCGGGAAGATTAAAAATTTAATCTTTAGTGAGAGAACACGCCAGCTATTTTTTTAATCAAGTTGATCCAACGATTAGGACTTATCCTAAAACCAAGTTTACCTATATAATCAACTTCTAAACCCTAGTGCCCCAACTTTTGGCATAAAATTGAGTGTATTGAATGTTTAGCACAACTTGGGAGAGCATTGAACACACTGCTGAATTCTTGCCTGGGATTTCAAAGCTTATACGTCAAATCTGAGCTAAGGCTACATTGATCTTCAAAAGGCATTCTAGCGATTGTTGTGCATTCAACTTGGTATTGAGGTTTGGTAAATCAATCTTTTTGTTACTACTTATTCTCAAAGAGTTTTTCATCTCAAAATCTATTATTGAATATTATTTGAGAGATTGATCTTGAGTGTACTTATATACATATAGATTGTTTTGAAAAGATCACTACTTGAGAAAAGTTTTTGCCAATGGTTAAATATTTTTTATTCAAGTGTATATTCATTTAAAGACTCAATATTTTCGATATTACAAAACCACTTGATTAAATATCCTTATAGCTCATAACTATATATATTATTGAGGGATATTCTCTGAATATATTATATTAGGTCTTTGATCTTTGGAACACATATCATATATATATATACACTCATATACATATACAAAGATCATATTGTGTTTTGGATATTTGGAATAAAACTTATCGATCTAGATTTTTGGAGAAAAACTAAATTACATATTTGTATTAAGCTTATTTGGTTGGATTCAATATTTGAAGCGGAATAGTCATATGCTTTTAAACCAAAGATTATTAAAACCCTAACTTCTCCAAAGCACTTACTTATATAATTATGTTGGGAGATTTGATCAAAGGGAAATTTTGTGAAGCATACCATTCATATAACGATTATATCGTTACATACATACTGAGCTTTAAGTTTTATCATATGGATATGTGTTAGGTTTTCCATTATACTGATTAGTTTTGTTAGAAGTAATATTGAATTGTTTTGCAGATTTGAAATTTTATATTGTAATCACGGTTTGGGTTGTGAACCGGGTGAGGAGGAAGCTATGCCTCTTATAAGCAGCAGATGTAAGGGAAGCTCCATCCTGGTTAAAGGAGCAAAGATTTAGTAGAATCCTTGAGTGGGTTGCTCAAAGCGAGGACGTAAGCCGAGTCGGCTGAATTTCGTAAAAACTGTGTTTTCCTTCTCTCTTCCTTTACTCTTTTTAATTTCCGCAAGGCATTTCATTACATATCTTGCATGTGTGTATGTTGAATAACCCCACATGCACTTGATAACTAATTGGATAAAATAAAGTTTATTGAGATAATAATTTGAATCAGTTTTTCAAACCCCTGCAATTAATTTGCTAAATATAGAAATAGGAATTAAGTGGTAAATAATCTTAAAGGTTTTTTAAAAATACCCAATTCACCCCCCCTCTTGGGATTACACCTGAATTAACATAAGATATGATTTGAAATGCAGGTAACATAAACATATACCAAAGTTGTAGTTCCAATTGAACCTAATACTTCTTATATACAAAATATGTGCTAGAAAAACCCTTTTAGCCACCTAATGTTCGCAAAAGGGAAAAAAATCGTTGATAATTATTAATTAATAACATTTGATCTTAATCAACTCAATTAACAAATAATACTAATTTTGTTATTTGTTTGAGGTAGTAACATCTACGGCCACTTTTGATCATAATGAATTCTTCCTGAAGCATAATAAAGAAGATCAATCTTCATTTCCAACATCAATTTGAATAATAAATAAACTTTAATAACTTTAAAAGGACTAAAATAGTGATGAACCCTCACCAATTGAGAATGATGGTGTGGCTTTGCAAATGGCTTCATCCGCAGTCCTCGTGGTGAATTATCAACTCTCATCAAACACAATAGCACAACACAACCATTACTCATGTCGCTAGAAAACACAAATTTGAAAGAAATGAGAAACAAGAAAATAGGAGTTGTTGAGGAAAAATACTCCACCAAACGAAAGAAAATCACTAAGCCTAAAATAGACCATGATTAATCACCATATTTACATGCAAGCTAACTTATTAAATTAGTTTTAAATTTTACAATATACAAAAGGATATTACTTTGGACTAATAATAATAGTAGCAGTAGTATTAATAATAATAATAGCATGTCACACAAAGAAAATGGCAAGAACCTTTACGCTAAGTTAAATGTCTTTTATATAACATAGAAGAAGAACTTCTATGACATTATATAACATTAAAATAAGGTTGGTTTAACAAAAGAACACCTAATTGTGAGTTTTAAAATATCAAAACATAAATTGGTAGGCCAAAAATAAGATGGATCTTAACATATTTAAATACCAAGACAGTCCTAGATGTTGGGTTCTAAACATACAAGACCTAGAAATTAGGGACAATGAGGACATAACCAAAATCTGGAAAACATAGCAAATGCAGAGCACTTGCAAAAAGTTAGAATGCGCATAAGAAATTCACCATGACCCACGTTCATAAGACTATTAGTTGAAAACCTATGAATTAGCTTACTGTTCATGAGATGTGAAAACTTCATAGTTTATAGCATGGTTATAACGATAAATTTAAATAATTGAAGGAAGTGCGGGAAGGTGCTTCACAAGTAGACAATCAAAAGTATAGGTGTTGTGAATTAAAGAAAAGATGTCACAGTCTAGAGGTTTGAACATAAGTATGTTATGAATGACAAATCTAAAAAATTGACATAGTAGTAATAAGAAAATAATAATTAAGTTTCAGTTTCAGACTCAAATATTTAGAAATAAATCTGCATTATACACACAAGGACACATATCATATGAGCATTTTTATGCTTCCAAATAGTATAATATAAACTTGACAACATAATTATTGTAGAATGATATTTGCCCGCCCTTTTTTCACAAATGAAGCTTTTCTATACATTAATATTCATTTTAATTATAACATTAAAGAAATCAAGCAAAAATATATACTAAAAATTAAAGAGTATATGACAAAGCAACAGAGATTTTAAAACCTAGGTGCACACAAAGTCAAAGTTTTTTTTTTTTTTTTTTTAAATTACCAGTTTCAAAAAAAAAAAAAAAAATTAGACAGTTGCATCAACAACATACAAAAAGAACAACTAAAATATTATCACCATGTTACATAACACAAGTCACAATTAATTGACTGTGACCATTCAATCAAAGCAAGTATCAAAATAAGTTCAACATTGTAACAGCAGTACAAACAAAATCAAGATATAGTATATAATTTTGCAAAGATTCTTCTTTTGAAATTTGTAACAATGTCCATACTAAAATAACAGTATTCGCACCATATCTATCTACCTAGAACCCTATGTTAGCACCGGAGGAGCCTATGGGTGGGCTTGATACATATGGGTGAATACTAACTTGACCCAAAAACTTAAACTTATTGGGTTTTAGATCCAACCATGTATATAAGCACTAACATTTATTTAAGTTTCAGTTCCCCTCCATTTTTTTTTTTGGCTCCCATGTTCTTTCCTTAATTTTGCTTTTATTTGAATTTAACTATTAATCCAACAATCCTTTTTCTTTTTTCTTTTTTTCTATCTGTCTAGGTGTGCAGGACCAAACATTTGCATCCTCTTTTTTCTTCACAAAAACAAAAGCGATGGCAGAGCCAAAAAATATGCATGATTAACGCACAAATTTTTTTGAGAAATGATTCAATTCCACTCATTAAAAATATGAAGATATAAATACCAAATTTTTTATTTGAAAAACCGACACCAGTAATTGCTTTTTTCCAAACAAATTTGACAAAAGTAAATTTAGCAAATCATTGTTTAGTGTAAATCTGACTTAGCGGAGAATTCTCTAACTCTATAAACAAATATGAGTAGTCGAAACTGTAAGATTACATAAATTATTCAGAAGATAAATCCAAAATTTTCAACCAAAAAAAAAGTAGCTACAGTACTCCTTTGTAACTGCCGCCTCCTAACCACCAACTTAATGCAGACAAAGGCCCGATAGGAGAACCAAGATGGTGATAAATTTTATTTTTATTTTACAAAACATATCAGCCTTCTAAGAAACTCAATTTGCAAATCTTTCATTAAAAATTTCACTTGAAACTCTTTTTTTTTTTTTTTCAAAAAACTAATTAGTGGTTTTTGAGAACTTAAAATCAAAACATGTAATGAAAAAATTTTAATTTTGTTATATGATGTCCCGAACAAAATTATTAGATATACCGGATGTATACATAGAATTTAACATGATTTTCTTATATGTAAAAAAAAAATTGTCTAAATTAATTAAATATGTACATACGATGAAATCATACTAAATTTAGTATACATACTCGGTGTATCTAATTATTTCTCTCAGGTTTTTTCGTTCATATGTTCGTGTGCTTATATTTTAAATGTTAAATATGTAACAAATAAATTCTACATTCATTAATATCAGACACGCCAACAAGTGGAGATGAGTGTAACAATTTATGATTCATCGTTTACTATGAATCATGCCTTCTAAATATTTGAGAGAGAGAAAGAGTGTGTCTGTGTGAAAGGAGAAATTCTTTAATGCTTCTTACATATGCATATTCTATAAGGGACTTTGTGAACCCACAAACAATTTTGTGCTCTATACATGTTCATGTTTTCCTCTTTGACACTACCTGGTGCAACACAACCTCCTGCAATTCTCTCCACAATCATTCAATCATCTACTAAGTTTAAAAATGACAAATAAAATTAAATTTGGTAGATGCCACCCTCGAGACCTTCAAGCTGAGAGAAATTATACAGGAAACCTTCCCTCCACGTGTCCATGTGTCTGTTTCCTTAGTTATACACTTACTAAAAATGAGTCCCTCTTTGATATTAATGAATGCAGGATAAAACTATCATGTCTAATATCAAGAAAATAGATATACCGACATATGGAGGGGAAGATCCCTGTATAATTTCTCGTGTTGAGCATTCCGTAGACTAGCCCACTTGCATGCCATGAACTCAAGAAACAAAGGACACTTGCATGCCATGAACTCAAGAAACAAAGAAGGAAGGAATGGCCTAATGAAATGTGTTAGATTAACACTTTAACTAAAAGTTTAAGTTATTAGGTTGTGGGCCAACAATATATATCAAACTTTAACACTCTCTCGCACATGCAATACAACAGCACGTTAAGAGATAAATGCATGATAAATAACATTCATAATAAAGAATATAATAATTTTTTTAAAAAAAATTACGGACAACAAGATGACCTCCTGATCAATATCATGTTAGATTGTCACTTTACCTAAAAGCTTAAAGTGTTAGGTTGTGTATTAACGATGTATATCAAGCTTAACAAAGTGAGATTACAGGACAGGATATCCATGAATCATCCTCTCATCCAGCCGCAGCAAACCAACGCCTCATCATGACCTTAATAGTACCAACTGCCAGACGTAGATGGACGGGTAGGGCATAAATGCGGCTGCCTCACTATGTAAATTTGATCCCGACCTTATTGTATGACTCCTGGTTCCGGTGCCATGTCCACAGCGCCCATGTCTCATTCTTCACCTGCATTCATTTCATCATCCCATTAAAAATTAATCCACACTACTATCGCTCTGCAATATTGATCTACACCTAGAATTATTGTATAAATATAAAGAAACTGCTTTGTGGAGAGAGAGAGACCTCAAGAATGCCATGGCCGAAGCTGCTTTCTCTGTAGGCACTGTAATCGGGTTGGCGGTCCCAACAGAAATTGCCTGCAGCGGGGCCAGAAGTGAAATTGGTAGCGCAGAAGCCGCCCATGTGGCTGTCCGGAGTAGTCCATGGTTGTGGGCAGTGACCAGGCTCATCTGCATGCCCCACTGCCATCTTCTCTCGGTTCCCCCCATCTCCTACTGTGATGTATACCGGACCACACTCATCCAGCGTGTAGTTATACACTCTGTTTGACCTCTCGTACGCATGAACCTGCATGCGCGCGCCATGGTGCAGCTGGTTTATTGTTTCCTCTCAAGTAAATTATATAAATAAAAGCAAACCATTCACTCAGTGTTTGGGAGAGGCCTCAAGAGTTGAATTAGTTTGTGTAGGTTTGGAAGAAATATAACATAAAATTGCTCAGATAAATTCAAATTTAAGATTGAAATTCAAGCAATGTACACTCCAACTCAAGATGGATTAGCAGGCATATGAGTGCTGGGAATGTTGCTACTACATGACCGTTGGATTGCCATGTAGGCCTATAATATATATTAGGAGCCCATGATCCTAAACATTTTCCACAAACACAGTTCCATTTGGAAATCTTAAAATACTCTTTATATGTTAACACAATGAAAGCACATTGTAATTGATTTTTAAAATTCCTCACTCTGGATCACCCTCTCAACAATATAGATAGATCCAAATCCCAAAGGAGTCTACGCATATAAAACATTTTCCAAACTCATTACAAGAAAATCATTATAAAGACTTTCTCACAATTGATGCCCCATTTGAGAATTTGTTGATGATTTCAACTCAATTAGTTTTAACAAATTATGAAATTATCCTTGTGAAATAATTTTCTTGCGATGATGAATAGAGTTTTCCAGAAAGAACTTGATATAAAATCATTTTCCCTTGTTTTATGCAACTTGAAAGTGAATCCTCTTTCCTAAGCATTTGGATGAGACCGTTTCAACTTACATGACCGTTGAAGACAATGTCCACACCATGTGAGTTGAGCAGCTCCTCCATTGCCACCCTCATGCACTCTGCTTCTCTGTAATGGGCTTCGTAGCTGCTATACCAAGGTGGGTGCCATGCTGCAACCACCCATGGGGTTACAGATCGGTCTACATTGTCCAAGTCCTTCTCCAGCCACTTGTATTGCTCCGCTAGAAAAGAAAGTACAGTACCCTTATTCAATATCACAAAGTACAATATTATAACGGCGGACACCTAACTATGATCAAATCCTAGCTAGGCACCATATATAGAGAGTACTTGCTGGAGTAGGTGCGGTATGGAAAGGAGCAAAACCTGCTGCAGTCACCTGATTTATTATAGGCAATGTAGGCACCAAGAATGGCGAAATGTATACCCCCTGCATTGAAGGAGTAGTAGAACGTCGAAGGGGATCCACTTTCCTTTGAGGGAAATGCAAAACGAGAACTATAAGCCACAAACGTCTGGTTCCCTGCCTGTTCTTCAATCTCATGGATCCCTTCTACAACCATAATTGGAACTTTGCAAACTAAATTCTGCATAAACCTACAGGGTAACAACCCCGTGGTACTAAAGTAAGAATCCACAAAAGGAAAATACATAAATGGCATAAAAGACTTTTCTCTCATTCTTCTAAATAAAGTGTAGAGTGAGAATCCCCAATAATTCAAAAAATTAGACCAAAAGCAACTGCAGAATGAGAAACCCTTCACATTACTAATAGAAAAGCAAATGGAGCGGACAAGGTGAAGGATAAAATGAGAAATACTTGTTGGGGGAGGGGGGGAATTAATTTTTCACCTTCCCCAGTAATCCCAGCGGGGCTGATAGGTCTCATGAATGGGAGTATTTCAAAATGAGCACGAGTAACAATCGGAACCGGTTCCATTTGTAAGGTACAGGTTTGCATATGTTACATCGCCAACCAAAAGCACAAGATTTGGTTTGCTGCTAATCATGTGACTGATGGTGGTGGTGGTATTGAATGTAAGACCCAGATCTCCTACAATGGCTATTCTTTTGGGGTAGCTCTGCGGACCAGAAACTGGCATTTTTGTGAAAGAATAGATGTTGCTCATGGCTTTTATGGTGGGATCACCGCATCTACAGTAGTATAGAGCGTCAGGCTCTAATCCTGCCATGGAACCCAACAAAAGAAGCAGCAAAAATTTAGACAAAACCATCATTAAACTGCAGCAAATGTGCAAGAAAATGAGGTAAAACTTTTCCTAGTCACCTAGTATTTGATCTCTGATTTTAAACATGAATTTTGGCTATGGTTGATTTGATCACTTATATGAACTAAGAAGCTCAAGATGATACAACTTTAAAATGCATCAGTATGGGTACTTAATCCTCTATTATTTATTAAGCAACATGGATATGGCTTCCAGATATTTATTTTTCTGTGGATGTCTTTATTGCCTCTCATGGCGAAACGGCTGGGGCACAGTCATTGGTATTATTAAAGCTGTTGAGCAATCAGATCTGGTCCTTTGATTCCATGCCACTGTTTTAAGCCAAAACGTAGCGTAAGGTATCCTATGCTTTCCTCTTTATGGAATCCGCAGCTGAAATTTAATCCTATTTTCTTAATTTGCCTTGGATCCTTCTTTGCTTTGGAATTTTTCTGGATCTTCAATTTTCAGCTCTTAGCGCCAATTTGATTTTTTCCCTTGTGAATGAGAAGGAAATAAATTTGGCCCATTAACTTTTTTATTGGTTTGATTTCTTTATCCGTCATTGTGATTGTGATTTTTCTGGGAAAATTTTACGTCACACAGCTGGCGAATTGAAGCTTCTGATCCTCGTTTTCTTCCCCACTTTTTCCTAGAAACACAGCACATTTCTGTTTCTCGTTTCCATTTGCCACTTGCTCTTGACAATTATTACCAATTATGTTCTGTTGAATCACTTTTTTTGAATTTGTTAATTTTATTAAATTTTTCCTCTGAATTTGTATTGATTTCAATGGATGCTCATGGAGGCGCTGTTGGTGGTGGAAATTTCCAACAACGTTTGCTATCTGACCATATGCTAGCAGTGGACGCCATAAACCTTCGTGAGCTTCTCAAAGTCAGCGACGACGACCTCGAAGTCGAACGCGGCCGAACCGCCGATCAACCCCGAAACGCCGCCGCACGAATAACACTAGGGGCCGTCCTCAGTATCGACAAAACGCATGGTGCGGTTTCTGTGAGCCAAACGCTCCATGACATTATCCGCGACGAGTCATCTAACCCAGCTCCGTACGGAGATCCTCTCGCCCAAAACGCAAACAACGCCAACAAAAAAAACTGGAAGTCTTTTAAGGATCGTCTACGCCTCCGACGCGTCGGCGCAGCTTGGACATCTTCCGTGCACATTCCGACTTCCGACGTTCCGATTCGCGATTCCAGAGCCAATATCACTGGGCGCCACTCAACTCGGTACCAGGAGATGGCGGTGGACTCGGGCGAGTCAATTGACGAGTCAGATCACCATGAAAACTCGTCGGCTTCGGCGATTGCGCCAGCACAGAATTCCAGAGCAGGGCAGATTTCGCGCATGAGCTCAACGCGTTTCTCGGCTGTTACCTTCAACCTGGAAGGGTTACCGCCGCCCAGGGATAACATAGGCGATGAGTCTGAATCGGCCCCTCGCGCGACGGGCACGCGCCTGGGAGCGGCATTGGCGGCGGAGAGGGAGCAGCAGGGAGAGGCAGCGGGGGAGCGGCGTTCGACGGATGCGGCGGAGGGCGATGGGGAGGGAGCGGCGCCGGTGAGAATGTCCCTAATGGCATTGCTGGAGGAGACGGACAGGCAGATGGGGGTGGTGGGGCCGGCGTACTGTGCGGCCTACGACGAGGAGGAGGAGGAAGAAGAAGATGAGGAAGAGGGCGGGGGTAACGACGGCGGAAGAAGAGGAGGAGGAGAGCAGAGCTGCTGCGTGTGTATGGTGAGGCATAAAGGTGCGGCGTTCATACCGTGTGGGCACACATTCTGCAGACTGTGTTCGAGGGAGCTTTGGGTGAGTAGGGGCAACTGCCCCATCTGCAATGGCTTCATCTTGGAAATTCTCGATATCTTCTGATCATCATCCATCACTGCACTCGCATTTCCTGATCCAGTCTTCTTCTCATTTATCTTTTTCTATTTTAATTTTTTTTTAATTCTGTTTAGTAATTAATTTTTTTTCTGAAATATGGGTTAGTAAATAATGTTAAATTTTGTTGTATTTTTTTTCTTTGAGCTCCGGAAATTTTTGTAGTGTAGATTATTTTCTTTGAGCTCTCTGCAGAAGTGGTACAGTGTACTGTTTATCTTTATTTTTTTTTTCCTTTTTTTAATTCGGTACATTTCTCCTCTCATTCTTTCCAAAATTCAACGGATGTTTTTTTAAAAAAATTAATATTTTATTTACTGAAATGTCGAAAAATTAGGATGGTTTTATATGACTATTAAAAATTATAAAAATTAAAATTAAAATCAGAAACAAAAAATAAAATTCAAACCTAATATTTTTGGTTAATATTTGTAGAATTAAAATAAAATTAAATTTCTAATTAAATAAATTTTTATTTCTATCCTTAATCAAATAATAATTAGAATAATAAAAATATGTTATGAAAAAATATATGTCACCACATCTTTCACCACTTTGGGTTTCACCCCAATAAATGCTTAACTATCCATATTGTCCTATAAAAGGGCATCCTCCCATTCTCATTCATACAATGAAGATAAGAGAAGAAGTAAAGAGAGATATTTTGTACAAATGTCAGTTTCAAATCATATTATAATTTCTTCCAAGATAGTGAAGTTTTTTATTTCATTCACCCGCGAAATAGGTATATTCGAATCACGTAAAATTTCAATCTCTGTCTCGTCTCTATTTATTTATTTATTTTTATTTAGTTTTCTGCATCTTTTGTAATATGTTATCAGCATGAGACTCTAATAAGTTATTGTAGGGAAATTAGCACGAAATTCTCTGAAAAACTTGTGAGAAATAATATAGAGAAAAACACAGGCCAAAAAAAAATAACCACACGCATAAAAGAATATTTACGTGCTACGACATTAAGTTCATGCACTCTATTTTCTAAAAATTTTATTAAAAGAATAAAATAAAATCTGTTAAGATTTAAAGTGTAGAAGGGCATTTTAGATAGTTATTAACAATTTACATGGATAATTATAAGTAGTTATAAAGATATATTTGATATAATTATAAGAGTATTCTAAGATAGTGATAAGAAATTATAATAATGTTTTAGAATAATTATGTGTTGTTACAAATATTAATTTGATATTTTTATTTAAAAAAGAAAAACACCAAAAGAGAGAATCTCGTTTTATAGCATTAGAGATTATAAAATTATCACAAAAGTGAATAATATGATTATATATATATATATATATATATTATATATATGAGGAAAAGCTCTAAAAGCGTATAGAATAATAGAAAATTACAAGAAACACATGCATTAGTTGACTGCCTATGATGGTATAGATGTTTTATTTCTAAAATAAAGTTAAAAAATCACAATCTCTAATAATTTTTCATTAATTTAATTAATAAAAGAGCATTAAAATGTATGAACTATCTAAAATATCATACCATTCTTCTAAGCCTAGACTTGGAAGGATGGCTCATTTTTAAAGTTTTATTAAATAAATATTTTTAAAAAAGTTTAATTTTACTTAAAAAAAATTGAAAGGAAGATATTTACACATGACTAATAATTTGGCCTTGAAAGGAATAAATATATATTTTTTTTTAAAAAGAAGTATTTTTTTCCCCTAAGAGAGTAGCCTTTCATAGCATTTAAAAGCATGATAGAAATAGGGTGATGGCCAATAATGACCTACCCATGTTGATACACACGACTCAGTCTTGGTTGTACCAACAAATTGAAGAAATTAGTAATTTATTTGTTTAATATTTATAAAATAAAAATAAATTAAAACAACAACAATAACAATAATAATAACCGTTTTACTAGGTCAGAACCGATACATAAATTATTTTTCATCAATTTACCCAATTAAGAGTGTCTTTCTCTGTAACATTAAGGGTTATTAAATCCTCCCTTACTAACTTGGGTCAAGTTATTTTAGGTAGACCTCTGCCAGTTTTCAAGATAGAAACAATAATTAACTATAGATCTATACCATTTTCTTGACAGAAATAATAATTAACTTACTCTTCCTCGCATGTCATTTACTAGGCTTGTGTTTTAAATATACAAAGCATATAAATTGCCCCTTCTTTATCTTGTTTTAAATCGGTGCTATGCCTAAATTATTATGCACATGCTTGTTTTTATTTTATCTTTTAATATTAAACTACGCAACCACCTTAAAATTTGCATTTCAGTAATTTAATTGAAAATATAATTAAAATACTTATTTTCATCTTTCAATCAAATAATATTATAAAAAAATATAGTTAAAATAATATAATTACAATACAATATAAATTTAAAATATTATAATAAAAATAAAAATTATTATAATTATTATGCTTAATTATTATATTTTAAAAATGTACAATAACAATCTTATTGTACATGAAAATTGAAAAATAGCAAAAACTTATGTATATTTTTATTTGAATTAAATTTAAATTCATATAACTATTTTATTTTAATTTCAATTAAAATGTGTATACAATGATCAATTTAATTAAAAAATTTATTTTTAGATATTAATTTTTTGGTAATAGGTTGTCAAAACAACAGAAAATCATAAAATCTAATTTTTAATTTTTTAGCTAACAATTGAAAATTGACAATAGAAACAGAACACTAGGAAACAAAAACTAATAATGATACCAAACAAGTTCTAAAGTTTCACTAATGACAACAATTAGGTGGTGATAAATAGTTTCTATTTTGAAATATAATTTTTAAAAAATTATAAAAAAAAAGGTTAGTTAAATTTTTTATTTTATAATATTTATGTGAAATAAATGAATAATAATAATAATAATAATAAATTTGGTCCTATTTGTTTGTGGAAATAGTTTTATTTAATTTTTAAATAATTATAAAAATACAACCTTATTTTAAAAGTTTTCAACTTTATATAAACAATTAAAAAACATCTTTATTATTATTATTATTATTATTATTATTATTATTATCACTTTAAATATGAGAGCATGGAATTTGGATCTACACTTTAATTTGTATAGATTATATATAGAGTTTCTTTTAAATCCAAATAAATCTAAATTTAAGCCCCAAAATCAATGTTTTTAAGTATTACCTTATACAAATTTTTTTAAAAAAAATCAGAAATAAGTACCATTTTTCTGTCATTATTTTAAAACCTAAAAATAAAAATAAAAATTTATTTTGCACATTTAAACAAGTACTTGATTTTTGAAATTTTTAATTTTTAATTAAAATATTAAAACATCACAAAATTGAATAATATATATGATTTAATGTAAGAGGAAAAGCATTGAAAGGATATAAAATAATATTATAAAATTAAGAAATTAGTATCAAGTTCAAAAGAATTTTAAAAGGAAGCTTTTCATTAACATACAAAATAATTTAGGAATTTGGAGGTATAAATATATTCAAAAAATATTTAATATATATATATATATATATATATATATGATAAGAGGATGGATACAGGTTGATGGGCAATAATGAGCAAGTGACGGTGGGAATGACCGGCGCCGTGGCGCGTGGAACTTATCCTTGGTTGCAGAAGGAATTTGTTATTGGCGCGCATGACATGTACAGCGCATGCAAAGCTAAAGCTATGCTAATGACAACAATTTTAGATCTGATTAGTCGTGAAGAAATAGTTTTTATTTTTGATTTTAATTTATTTAAAATTAATAAAAAATTTTGTTATATTTTTAATTTTATAATATTTGTATAAAATAAATGAATAAACTATTAACATTTTTAGGACCATTTTCTTGTGAAAATAGTTTTATTTTTAAATTTTCAAATAATTACAAAAAATGTCATCTTACACACATAGGAAAGTTAGAAAATGTTTTTTAATTATTTTTTTTTAGATTTCTAAGTCTCACTTTGTATATGGGAGTATGAAATTTGAATATAAACTTTAATTTGCATGGATTATTATTATTATTATTATTATTATTATTAACTTGGATGGTGATTGAGAAAGTATGGGATATAGGATGATGGATCAATAAATTCAAAGGATTTATCATTAATTTTTTTTGTCCTCCTTGCGGTTGGACCACTTAATTATTATTATTATTTTTTAAATTTTAAACTAATAATAATAATAATAATAATAATAATAATAGTAACAAAGATAATAATAATAAAGAAAATAATATGAACTGTAATACTTTTTAAAAAAAAAAATTCTCAAGATAATATCAACATAAAAAATTTTATTGTCAAAACAATTGAATCAAATTTTAAATTTTTTAACAAACAACTGAAAATTTAAAATAGAAACAGAATACGAGGAAAATATATTTTTATAATATATTTTTACACTGTGTCGAAATATAAATCCAAAGTAAAAACCAATAAGTATACCAAAGAGGCTCTCTAAAGTTTTACTGATGACAACAATTAGGTGGTGGTAAATATTTTTTTATTTTGTAATTTAATTTTTTAAAAATTATAAAAAAAGGATTTTTAAAATTTTACTCTTACAATATGTATATGAAATAAATGAATAATAATAAACATTTACGGTCTTATTTGTTTGTGGAAATTGTTTTATTTTAAAATTTTTTAAAATAATTATAAAAATACAACCTTATTTTAAAAGTTTTCAATTTTATATAAATAATTTAAAAACATCTTTTATTATTATTATTATTATTATTATTATTATTATTATTATTCTAACTATCACTTTACATATGAGAGCATGGAATTCGGATCTACACTTTAATTTGTATAGATTATATATAGAGTTTCTTTTAAATCCAAACGAATCTGAATTTAAGCCCTAAAATCTATCATTTTAAATATTACCTTATATAAATTTTTGAAAAATTAGACAACAAGTAAGGACTAATTTTTTATTATTATTTTAAAACCTAAAAATTTAAAAATATTTTTTTCACATTTAAACAAGTACTTTATTTTTTTTAACATTTTTAATTAAAAAAAATAAACTATCACAAAAGTGAATAATATATATATGATTCAAATGTATGCGAATAAAATAATAGAATAAAAATTAAGAAATTAATATCAATTTCAAAATGTATTTCACAAAAAAAAAAATTGCCCGTCAATTGCATTTGTAAAAATATGATGAGAGAGAAAAAAAAAAAAACATAGTTTTTTTTTCCTTATACTGCTTAGATTTCATCAAGACTCTGATCTCGCTTCGTCCGTGGTCCAATCCAGCTAACATTTGGAAGAAAGGTTCAAGACTCAAGGAACTACAATCTGAATGGTAGAGATCAGATTTTGAACTTGGGAGTTGGGATTTGTGCCCGTGAACAATAACCACGATTTTGGTATATTGATCTCTCCAATTCTCTTTGTATTTGCTAAGAGTGATAATATCTTAATGAGATATATTTGTAACATCTAATTGCGATTAGAGACGATTTTGTGTACCCATTATTTGGTTGATAATGGAGATTTCAACCGGATTAGGTATTGTGGTTTTTCTTATTTACACTGGGGAAGTTTTTCACATAAAAAATTACTTGTGTTCTTGTAACTTGGTATGATTGACTATTTTTCTTATTTTTTTCAACACGTATATATATTTGCTTGCATATAGGAAGAAAAATTGTTTCGTTGTGGTTGTTTGTTGATATCTCTCCCAAAAATCAATTATGTATATTTATATATACGAATTTATGTGGGTATGTGTGTATGAGAGAGAGAGAGAGAGAGAGAGAGAGAGAGAGTACAAGTAATGTAAATCATAGTATTCTTCAATTTGTTGGGCTCCAGAGATGTCTTTCCTGTTATAGACAGAACATATATATATATTCTCACTATGCATTTGTTAACTAGGGTAGAAGTTCATCCCATATTCATATACTGGTGATGTTTATGAAACTTACCGGTATATCTAACTTAGTTTGATAATAAAGTTAAAAAAAAAACGAAAGATCAAGTATGAAATAAAATCTAACTCCTTATATTATAAGAATAATATAATGTTTTTTGACAATTGAATTTTTTGTTCAGCCTGATTTTATATGGTCAATAAGGCAAACCATATAAATGTTATTTTTTGACACTATATAGTATATAGTAGGATTGGGGAAAAAGGCGATTCCATAGTTCAATGGAAGTTAATAACTAACAAATAAAATAAAACAAAGTAGATATGATTAATCCAAGCAATAGAATTATTAAGAATAACTCTTAAAAAATAGTGGAACACACAACATATACTCTCTCTCTCTCTCTCTCAAAAATACACACACATTAATAGTGAACAAATAATCTATTTTCTATTAGGCTACGTTTGAAATTCAAAAAATATTAGGGAAAGGAAAAGAAAATATAAAAGAATCCACATTTTTATGTTTGGCTATTATCGATGTTCGTTCAACTTGAACATGCACAGCGGAAGCACATAATCAAATACGAAACAATCAACAACCATTAATGCAATCACTCAATGATGAAATATACTCAAGAAGCAATTAAATAATAATAAGAAGAATAGAAAACACAACTACAACACACAAGATTTATGTGATTCGACAATAGCCTACGTCCATAGGAGCAGCAACCTCGGTTTCACTATGATCAATGTCAAAGCTCACACTTTTGGCTTACAAATATTATTTATATAACAATCCTGTGCGTACAGCAGATTTCTAGTATATCTAAACTACATCTGTAGCAATCATTTGGAGGAAAATCCCCCAAATAAGCTCAATATACAAGCCCCCAATTTGAAAACACATAATCTGCGCCGATGGAAACCGTCGACGGTTTCGAGCAGAAGAAAACTCTTTACTTCTATCCCTTTTTCCCTCGGGTCACGTAACTTTCTCTCGTACATGTGATCCGCTCTGAATATGAGCTATATCCCCAATATTCTCCACCTTGGTGAATATTCACCACCTTAAAAATCTGAAAGCATAACCGATGCTCCACTCAGGCCTATAGACTAGGACCTACCTCCCCTCTAACACTTGGAGACGTAAACCAAATCGAAGCCATGCTTGAACTTGACCTTGGTAACAGGAACTTCACCTAACTAAACATCCAACTCCTTAAACGATCCTTCAAACCACAATGCCACCTTGACAACCTTAGCCTTTACCAAGAACTTCGATCTAGTTGTAACTAGTGCACCCTGAGACTGTACCTCGAACTTCCAACAATTAGGCCTTCCCACAATGTACCCCATTGCAAGTCTCCTATCATCAAAGTCGTGGTAGGCTCGCCAAGGCTTCGGTCCTTAACTACCAAAAATAATATTTATAAAATCTAACTATTCTCAAGTTCAGTAGAAAGTGGGGAAGTCGAGTGTCGATCCCCAGGGACTAAACCGTGCAATTGTAAACCTTTTCCCAACCAATTTATTAATGCCTTGTGTAAAAAGAAAGATAAAAAAGATGATATTTTGCAATGGGTGAAATCTAACCAACTACAGGAAAGCAAGTAAAAACTATATTAACCTAATTCTACAAAGCAATGCTGAGACTATAAATCAAGTGTTGGACTTCTTGCCTCTAACTATAATCAACCAGGAATACATAAGAGTACTAACCTAAGCCATCTCAGACCAAAGCGAGAAAGGGTCATTTGAGGGCACAGGCTAGCAAGGGTGCACCAATTGTCCGAAGCATGGTCAGGAACCAGAGTATACCCTGTCTCAACGATCACGAACACCTCCGCATATTCGTAGCCAACTACTTATCCTAACTAAAACAATAGTGGTGTTATTCCTTACTGCAGCCTTTCATCATTCATCGAAGTAATAAATCAAAAGCAGTAAAGGAAAGCATGTAAAAGAAAGTAGTAAAGAGAAAGCAAGTAAAAGATCAATCCTTTGTATTTAGTACGTCTGTCACAAATGCCAGAAGGAACAAGAGAATGATCATGTAATATACACGGGATTACACAAACATCGCCGGTTGTCACAGGCAGTCGGACACTTCGTGCACACATCAAAACAGGAATTGAAATCTTCTCTACTCCTATTCTAACTTGACTATCAATGATGTCTTAGGTCTCTCACTAACCTAAGAGAGGCCAAAGGGGAACCCAGAGCTCATGTTTGTAGCGATTACTTATAGGCTCTAGGGTTTACAAAGTTTTTTTCACGATTTAGGAAAGTCTACAGCATATCTCACGTAGAAGATCGTCGTTGTCGACCAAGTCGCTCCCATGTCTTCCTTGTGTGCGCCCTGGTCGATTCTCCCGAGAAAACAGGGATTTGAATCTTCAGCTTTGTTGACTCAGTCGCACCATGGGGTCTTACTAGTCGAGTTGATGGTCGAGACTTGTAGGATCTTAAATTTTAGGGAATCTCAGGAACTCAACATAGTCGCACCTCGTAGTCTCTCTGGTCAAGCACATCATCGAGGCTCTCTGTAATAACTCGAAAAAAAAAATTAAAGATTAAAAAAAAAATTTTAAAGTAATTATTGATTAGTTAATCAGTTAAATATTATTAAATTAATGTATTAAATAAACAAGTAAAAGAAATAGTATGAAAAAAAAATAATAATAGTAAATTTAAATTAAATTAAATTAATTATTAATTAATTAAATATTATTTCATTGAATTAATAAATTAATTAAACGTTATTTAATTAAACAAATTATGTGATGGGTATATATATATATATATATATATATATATATGATTAAATTAATAAGTATATATATTTATATATATATAAATATAATATAAAATAATGTAAAGATAAAATTAAATGAATTGGATTTCAATTTGAAATCCAATTCAATCTTACTTCTCAAGATCTTCTCAGAGTTTGCGCCTGGTTCAATCTTCTTCTCTATCTCCTGCTCGTCCATCCACTCCTCCATCTCCGCCTCTCTCTCTCCCCTCATTTCTCGACGAATACTCAACCGATCGGGAAACGGAAAGTGTCATTGGGTTCTTAGCTCCGCCACCGACATTTCTACTGGAACGAATTTGTCGTGGGAGCGGCGTACGCACCACTCCTAGGGAAAGGTATATTTTCCCTTATTTCTCAATTTCTGGTTAAATCAACTATTGAATCGACGATCATGCACCACCACGGGGTCCTAGTCGTCGTTGCCGTCATTTTGACGTGGATAAATTTTCAATTGGAGTTTTTTAGGCCCTACTCCAAAGTAAGAGTGAGATTTGGAAAATTTGACAATTTGGCTAAATTTAAGGGTATATTTATTTAATCAAGAATTATGGCCCTAAGAAATATTTAAATAATATTTTATTCAGGAATAATTTATTGGAATTAGGAATTTTTTATTCAGGGTCCGGGTGAGTGCCGTAGGTATTTTTCGAGATCTCTGTTAGTGTAGTTCAAGAAATCATGTAAGGGAAAAATATATATTAAATCAGAATTTTTATGAATTAAATGAAAAAATAAATTGTGTTATATGTACGTGTATATGTTTCAATATGGGTAAAATGCCAACTGTTTAAATTATATTTTTCTGAGTTTAGGGCTGTTTATTAGATATGTATATGTTCAAATGAACTGATGAAAGTGGAAACATATTTTCAGAGTATTTATATAAGAAATAAAAGGTATTTTTAGTATATAAACATTAAATGTTGGTTGACTTATTTTACAAGCAGTGTATGAGTTTTATTACTAAATTGTGTGGCATGAGTAAAATAGAATTTTGTGTGCAATTATGTTATATTTACGAGATGCAAGATATACAGAAAATAAAATGAGCATGAAAATGATATATGACTTATGCTGCATGTGAGTGTTAATACAATCATGGAAACAACCACGGCTGAAAAGATGCCGACCATGGCTGAAAGGATGCCGAAACTAACCAACCACGGCTGGAAAGATGTTGAGTATTTATGAATTAAAATAAAAATGAGTATGAATGAAAATGAAATGAAAAGGGAAATGAATGGAATGGAAATGAAATGTGAAATGTGAACAATGTAAAATGGGAAAGAGTCACTTAAAGTGAAATGTAATGCAATGTTAAGCCATGAATATGAACAGATGTGTATGATTAAATAATGATAGAAAGAATAATGTATTATGATATTAGAAGTATGTATGTACGTAAAATATGTTATGATTGGGCGAGGCGTACCTTTCACTTGAGGGCTTGCTGAGTAAGGCGAGTGCACTGGTAGCTACAGATGTGGCAGTAGCTACATAATGTACTAAAGTAGAGGGAACCTACTTGTATGGGCGGGTAAATTTCCCTATCCTTGGGACCTTTGCCGATAAATTATTGTTGAATGCGTGAGTACGAGATCAATCTAACACTTGAGAGCTTACTGAGTAAGGTGAGTGCCCTGGTATGTTTAAATTGTGACCTTCAGGTTGCTAAATGTATCAGAGCAGAAGGGTACTACTTGTATGAGTAGTTAATCACCCCTATCCTCGGGTAATCTTGTGGGTTAAACATTTGCATGTGTTTGTTTAGGATCAGAAAATGACTTTCAGTATTATGTTAATGATTTGCAAATATTATAAAATGATATATATAATCTCATGATGGCCACACGCTGAGTTTAATATATTGTTTCTTCCCTTACTGAGATGTGTCTCACCTGAATATGAAAATATCTTTTTCAGGAGTTCCTCGAGATCAAACTTTGAGAGCTCAAGATTTTATAACATTTTATTTGAAGATATAAGAAAAAAGGTATATTTTTATGTTAATTCTGATATGTATATTTTATGTTTTATGTCTTTATGTTTTAAGTCAGTTATGGTAGGATAGTTGTGAAACTTACTGGTATTAGTGAATAATGTTATGGAGACATGTATATATTTGAATACTGATGAATGATTAATTTATTACGATTTGTAGTTAGAATTAGTAAACTCTGGTATTATGTTATGTGGAGACTATGGTTATATTTTCCGTTGTGTATATTATGGATTATGATTTATCAGGATATGATAAGGTATAACACGCTGAACCCGGGTTTAAGGGTTCGGGGCGTTACACTCTCGGTATTTTTTATCTCAATCTTGCCTCAGTATCTCGGCTCGATCGCCCTTTAGAGTGACTTAGTCGAGGGTTTGGTCGACCCTTGTAGTAATTTTTCCTCAATCTGAACCTTGGAATCTGCTAGTGAGGACTTGGTTGACCCTTGGTTCTAGTCGCACCCCTTGGTTAAGCAAAGTCTTCTTTTCCTTTGATGATCCATAGCTTCAAGAGTTTGGCTAAGCATCTGATTTGAGCTTTGCATATCCCCAAATTCTCCTTTAACTTCTCGTAGTCTAATTCCTTGGTTTTAACCTGTTTTTCCTGAAAAGATGAACAAACCTTCCATAAATTTAAACAATGATAACTCTAAGTAATTACATAACAAAATAAGGATAAACAAAGGTAAATGAGGGTCTAAAATCATGCATTTTAGGGACTCATCACAACCTTCAACTTACACTTTGCTAGTCCTCGAGCAAAGCAAAAGCTAAGAAAACTACTAAATCTTATTTACCTCTTTCATGGGAAACACGATTGTATTTACCATATGCAACAAAGCTTTAAACCCTAAGGTTGATCCTAGAGTACGAGTTCTAGTCTCGTGAGGGTTTCCAGAGCGATACCCACAAACACCAATTTCAATGAACATAAAATGAAAATAAATATACAACACAAATATACCATTTCACATACAAGAATATCACCTAATTACATGTGAGCTCATTTCTTCACAACTTTGCTATACACTCAATTTCGAAGCAAGTCACTTATGCAAGTCTCATCATTATATAGTCATTAAGAACAATATCCTTATAAAGTCAACCAGAAATTACAATTCAGAGTTAATGTAGCCATATAAATTCAAGTATAAATAGGTGAAATTACAAGGCATGTGTAAAGTGTAAGACTTGTTACACTTAGGACATCCAAGGACACCTAAAAAACAGTTGTATTGACTCAGCCTCATTGGTAAACTCTCAAGAACACTCAAAAGATAGGTTCACTCATCATATGTGAGGAGGAGTGTCATGATCAAGTATTACACATATTGTATAAGGAACAAACAGTAAATGTATGAAGTGGACTAGTTTGAAAATGGGTCCAACCTATTTGTGAGGTGTCGGGTCCTTCTGTAATAACCCAAGAAATTAATCAAGGCCTCGTTGACGAACACAAGAGTTTTGTCGATGAGGGAACATGAGGATCTCGTCGATGAAGTCACGTCTCGTCGATGAGAAGATATCGAAAGGGATTTTAAGGCAGTCTGAAATTCATCGATGAGGAATGAAGATTCTTCAACAAAATTCTTCAGGGACTCGTCGATGAGATGATGCGTCTCGTTGACGAACTCGGAGTTATAAATAGCTAAAAACCGAATTTTTATGCAGAAACTCGCTCAAGAAACCCTCTCTCTCTCTCTCTCTCTCTCTCTCTCTCTCTCTCTCTCTAAATGTCTCTTTCTCCTTCTTTCTTCGATCCCGGCTTCGTTTCTCGTTGGATCAACGATCTAAGACCACCACGACGCTCCTGGGAAAGTTCTCCACAAGTCTGCTGGAGCGAATCGTTGGTGGAAGTGGTTCAAATTTCATCACAATCTTAGGGTAAGACATTTTATTGAGAATTTTTTTTTCCCTATAATTATAAGAAATGTAATACACGAAAAAATAATTATATTTTGTTCTGGGGGATGTTGTTTTTAAGATGTTGAGTGGAGAACCCTACAGGTATAAAGCCAAAGTATAGTAGGGGTTTTTCAGAATTTAGGAAAGGGAAATATACTATGCTAGGAATTTTAAATATATTATCAAAAAATTTATGTATATATTTATATACCAGTTTATTATCCAGTTTTTACAGAATAAGAATTATTAATGTATGTGTGACCTGAGTATATATTTATCTAATATAGAACTTATACAATTTTTTATAACATATCATACTATATAGTATATATAGATATAGACTGATATACATAGATATTTGTGTAGATCAATATATTATAGTTTTTATTCAGATCAATATAACATAGTTTATTTAGAATTAGTATATACAGTATTTATAGAATGTCATGTTCCTAATGCCATAACACTTAATTATACAGACAGATTATACAGACAATTTATATAGATAGATTAAACAGTTATAACATTAAGATGTTACAGTCATGTGATTCAAATATTACAGCATTTACAGTATAGAAATTATAGTGTCATGGTTATTTTGGAAACATGATGAAAACAGTAAAGATAATTATAGCTTATATATTTATACAATATCATATCCCTATGAAATATTATAGACAGATACAATTTACAGAACATGGTACCGTTGCTATATACAGAATAGAGTGCAACCACATATCTCAGATAGTGTGTGGGTACCGTCAAACCGTGCTCCGAGTGGATGTAGCTCCCCAGATTTGGGTTGAGGGGGCCGGTTTGACGAGGTAGCAGTCCAGTTCCGTGATTAGGAGTGGATACAGTTTGGTCGGACTGAGGAAGTGTAGAGTATAGTGACTTACCTGGTGGGCCAACCAAAGTTAAGTCCTACCTACAGGCCGCACAACCCTGTCATGAAAGGTTAAATCATGACATACAGAGTTCCAGGGAAGAAAAACACAGTTATATATACACAGTTTTACAGCATTTGATAAATATAGTATGATATTAGCAGTATGAAAGATAAACAGTTCAGATGAGACAGTTATATTTTAAGCTACAATAGAAGTAAGATATTTTTACTATTTTTGCCAGATTTTACAGTATCAAATGTTGTTATTATAGTTATGCGACTTAGTTGCCACACACTAGTAATAGCATATTTCCACTTACTGAGCGTTGACTCACCCCATTATTATAACATTTTCAAGTGAGCCAGTTAGGCGAGCAGATCAGGCTCGCGGATAGAGAGACCCTTGTTGCCCTGTTTATAGGGTAAGTTTGGTACAAGGTAGTTGAGTTTTTGGGAAATGGTACTGATTTGTATAAATGTAATATGGAAAAATATTGAATTCTGGTATTGTATATATGTATAAAGGGTTGTGATTTATGTTTTTCCGCTGCATAGGGGTGCCTATTACATATAGATATGGAGTAATTTATATAAAAAAAATGGAATAATATTTTGGGCGTTACACCTTCACCCTAACATCATCTCACCTACTCGCTATATCCAACAAAGACCACCCTAGATCAACTTATTCAAAGACCAATCATTAATACATCCGAGGCATTGGATAGCTGAAGAATCTTCATTTTTGTAAAACATGTGTCGTGTCTCTAGCTTGACTTTTATTGTAGTTGTATGGAATAGGTATTAATCTGGAGTATTTCTTTTTCTTCTTCTACTCATTCTTTAGTTTCTTTCTTTTCATAGTCAGCTAAGACAATCGTTACACTTCTTTTGTTATCTTCTTACCACCAATGGGAATTAAGCTCGAACAGGAGTCCATGAAATAAGTTTATCTCTAGGGATGACTTAGCCTTCACATCTTGAGTAGGCTACAAGACCTAAGTTTCTATTTCCCCACTTGATGTAGAGACCCTAAATATAATAGCAATTAAATAATAGAGAGAAAGAGGGATAAATGGGAGAAAAAGGAAATCCAAAAAGGGACAAAGCAAGGTTTGTTGACGAACGCCCTAGTTTCGCCAACGAATGCCATTGTGTGTTTTTTGGATGAGCCTCAGTGTCTTTTCAACGAAAAGATACCGAGAGGGGGAAATTTTAGACCTTGGTTCATCGATGAACTCACAACCTTCGTCAACGAACTCCCTTTTTCGGTTTGTCGACGAGTCCACGTGTCTCGTCGACGAAGCCACGTGGCTAGCTATCTATAAATTTGCAAAAAGTCAGATTTTGGCGAGAAAAACTCTCTCTCTCTCTCTCTCTCTCTCTCTCTCTCTCTCTCTCTCTCTCTCTCTCTCTCTCTCTCTACGATTTTGGCTCCGTTTGTCCCCGTTTTGAGGATCAAAAGTTACTACGATGATCCTGGGGAGATTCTCTACAACTTAGCCGGAACAGAATTTTGGTTTGAGAAGTTCAGGAACCATCCCAAAATCAAGGTAAGTAGGTTATTTTAAGATTTATATAGTTAGTAGACTTTTCTGAACCCAGATATTGTGTTAGATGAAAATATATTGAAGTTTGAGTTTATTAAACTAAGGTGTTGTGATTTCAGGATTTGGGTTTCCAAACACCATAGGCATGATCCCAGCTCAAGAACTTAGGTAACATTGATAAATAATTAGTAGTTTAGAATTTTATGGATAAAAGAGATATGTGAGCATGGGGAAAAGGTGAGTGTAGTTATTATTCTATTTGGGTTGATTGAATTAGGAAATGTACATTATTTCAGGGTTTTGGAGTTGGTACGCTACAGGTGTAAGAATAAAGTTGGAGTCAAGCCTCTCAGTCAATGAGGTAAGGGAAATATGCTATGCCAATTAAATAATAAATTTTACCAGTAAAGTGTAGTATATGTTTATGGGTTTTCAGAGTAAGAAATTATACAATTTTACAGTTTATAGTTAATAAGTTTTATTTATTTGTGTGGCATGAGAAATAATAGTATATTATAGAATTCTACTCAGCCTTTACAGAAATACAATTATATAGTTTTATAGAATTAAGATACACATATTATACAGTTTTATTTACAAAGTTATGACTATTCAGTGTTTTATAGAACTATGAGTTACACAGTTTATTCAAATATACAGTTTAATCAGATATACAGTTTTATTCAGATATACAGTTTATGCAGTACCATGATATACAGATTACATAACCATGATATACAGATATTACAGAACCATAACATATAGTTATTACAGTTTGTACAAATTAATTTTACAACGTTATGGTTAATACAACTTTACAGAATCATGGATATTACAGTTGAATAGGATCATGGTAAACCAGTAAGATATATAATAGTATTATATAGTATCAGACTCTGATGGGACAGATCAGATTACAGAGCACAATACCGTAACTATAGAGTATAGAGTGCAACCACATGTCTTAGATAATGTGTGGATTTTATGAGTAGTTGATCGTGCGTTAGGAGGGATCACAGGCTCCTCCGTAGTCCGGGTTGAGGTGGGCGATCTGATGATAGAGCTTTCAATTGACTTATCATGGTAGGACAACCAGTGTTAAGTCCCGCCTACGGACCACACAACCTTTTCATGAGGGGTTAAATCATAACATACAACCATCCAAGGAATTTTTCACTTATATATATACAGATTTATATAAAATAACAAATATATCTATAGATACTAAAAGTATGATTAAATAGAAAGTTCAGAAATAGTTGTATTTTAAGCCACATATGTAACACCCTAAATCCGAAGCTAGGGTTCGGAGTGTTATATGAAATATATCTTCGATATATCCCACCTATATCTTATATCATAATACCTGACTCTATATCAATTATGTAGTGGAAATAACAACATATCCTCAATAAAATATACCAGAGTTTCTATACCTATATACATCTCAAAACATAACCCAACATCCAGTATTCACAAACATCCATATGCATTTCTGAAAACATAAATATATTACAATCCAAAAAGATAATCAAAGTTTATACCCTCTCTCTCTCTCTCTCTCTCTCTCTCTCTCTCTCTCTCTCTCTCTCTAAGGTCCTGAAAAGATGAAATTCAACTATTGGGTGAGACACATCTCAGTAAAGATGGAATACATTAAAGCAGTGTGTGACCAACATGAGATTTGTGTACAAAATACATACATATTCATTATTTTCAAATGAAACCATAATTATAAAACTATTCTCTACTCCTAATCAAACACATGCAAAGTATTTTACCAACGAGAGTTCCTAAGGATTGGGGTGATTAACTGCCTATACAAGTAGCACCCCTCTGCTTTGATACTTCAAGCAATTTAAGGTCACAACTTAAACATATCAGGGCACTTACCTTACTCAGTAAGCCCTTAGGCGATTAGTTTATCTCGTACTCACACATTCATACAAAAGTTTACCGACCGAAGTTCTCGAAAATAGGGAAAATTACCCACCCATACAAGTAGCTTCCCACTACCCTAATACGTTATGCAGCCTACAGCTACATCTGATACCTATCAGGGCACTCACCTTTCTCAGTAAGCCCTCGACCGAAGAGTATACCCCACCCCAAATATATGTAATAATACCATATTTAATAAGTTTCTTTCTTTACTCTATATATGTTATTTTCGTATCATTCATTAAATTCATATTCATATTCCATATTTCTTATAATTTATTTCCATATTAGTCTTGTCCATGTCATTTCCATTTACCATTTTCCATATAAGTTGTTCTCATTTTTTTCGTTTTCCATATTAACCATGGTTAAAATAACAATTATGTGTTTAGAACTCTCTATACCGATTGAAGATCGTAGTCATGCATCCGCTGTAAGAACCTGAAATGTGACAGATGGAATAAATAAATAAAGAGAATGATAGAATTGTAAATTAAGCAGGCTTTATCGATGAAGCCAGAGTTCGTCGATGAAGGCCTTATGTTGCTCGGTGACAAAATGCAGGAGCTCGTCGACAAGGAGAAGCCGAGAGGTTTTAGGAATCTGAAAATCTTAGGCTTGTCGATGAGGTCACCACTTTGTCAACGAACTGTCTTCAGTGACTCGTCAACGAAGATGCCATCTCACCGACGAGGTTGGCCGAGTCAAAGGGCTATAAATATCATTTTTCATTACTTCTCAACTAAGAAATCTAACATCCTCTCTCTTTCTCTCTCTCTCTCTCTCTAGGAACTTGAATATCACTCTCTTTTTCTAGATTTCTTCGTCGTACGTTGTTGGAATCATCGAAACGACGTTACCACGAGGATCAGGGAAGGATTCTCTACAAGATTTGTGGAACAGATCTTCATTCCGAGTGTTTTCGGGTTTTGACCCGAAATCGAGGTAAGGCTCAGTTTTCAATTCTGTTTCGGTAGTTATGTAGGAAATAGATATGTGAGTATGTTTTGTACTGTAGTTTATAGGTTTTGGTAACTCAGTTTGCTGTTTAGGGACTGTAGAGTTCAGGTTTGGATTTTCGGGAAAATGTAAGAGGATTCTGTTTATGTAAGTTATTTTTGAAATCAGACTCGGTAGATCTGTGGTTCACGGTCCTGTGTGTGTTTTGGTTACTCATTTGGAAAAATCTAACGAGTGAAAATTATGGGTTTTTCATGTTCCAATTTTGGGAAAAGGGGGCATTGGGTTGCATCTCTGGTTTTATTGGAATACCGTGAATATATTGTGATATATATTATGTTGTAGGGAAGGTCATGCCTTGACTTATTTAAATTGTATATTTTTGAAAAATCATGATTTTAGATTACCAAATGGGTGTGGAATTGTTGGTTATATGAACATGCATGAGTTATGTTTTGATGAAATGAAATAGGAACATAGTTTCGAATTGTTCCAAGTTTTGAAATCTAGCTTTTGCCGAAGAGTGCTCAATACCACTAGATCGGCCGACTTTTGCCGAAGGGTGTGAAAACACTAGATTTGCACCGATTCAACACTGTGGGCTGATGCTATGCCAGGTTACCGGGGGCACCGACGTTTGCCGAAGGGTGTGAAATATCACCAAACTGCCGACTTTTGCCGAAGGGTGTGAGATATCACTAGATCGCCAATTTTTATCAAAGGGTGTGAAATATCACCAGATAGTCTAGCTTCGACTGAAGGGTGTGACGACACCAAATTGTATTGCTTGTTTTGTGAAAATACTGGAATTGTTTTAAACTGTGCATTTTATTATGTTATAATAACACTCATATGCCACACATTGATATAACCTGATTCTTCCTTACTAAGAGGTGTCTCACCCCTATCGTATGTACATGTTTTTCAGGTCCTTCGAGTAACCGGAACTAGTGTCCTTGTGTCGGGAGTGTAGTGGTCGGTGTACTGTGGGAAGTACTTAAGTACTAGGACTGTATCGGGTTGTCTTTTGAGGTTTTGGCTGACACCCGGGTTTGTATTGTATATTGTCAAGCCTAAACTCCTTTTGTATAGACTCTGGTATGGTACATAATATGTGTAGAAAGACCGTTTTTTGCTATGTACATGTATTGTTTATGAATGTGTATAGGATGTACGGGAACCCCACGGGGTCGGACCCTCATTCATTGTGGAGTATCATTGATGTTCTATATGATACAGTAACAGGTTAGATTACTTATTTACCCCTGGGTCCTATTACTGGGTTCGGGGCATGACGGCTTGGTATCAGAACTAACCAAGTTGTTAGGTCTTGTAGACTTGGTTAGGCATATCCGTGTATACATACCAGAGTATAAGATGTGGGAAATGGGTAGAGTAAGTCAAGAGTTGTTTTGTTGCTAGAAAGGGACTCGTCGGCAGTGTTCTGTGTTTTTCCTGGAATAACAATTTTAGTAAGATCACGGCAAACTATTGATGATTTTCGTGTCGATGTGATAGGACAGAGCTGGACTCGTGAGGTGGTAGTTAACATGATTAGTTGTAGATGATTGTGTTAACTGTACGTGGTATAGGAGTACTAATAGAATCCTATCATTTTTCTCAGAATGGAGCCCAAGGATAACAACTTGGAAAGTGGCTCCGAGGAGACCGCAAGCGATGAGTCTCCTTCTGTGCCTCGAGGGTTGACGAGGCAGGTCATGCGGGAGATCGGGTGGAGTGTTAGGAGACACAAACGTTCTCCTATGGCTGCGAGGTGCACCATCGAGAGGTTCACATGCATGCACCCTCCAACGTTCTCAGAAGGACACAACCCTATGATAGCTAAGGAATGCGTTGAGAAGACTGAAAGGATCTTAGAGGTCCTACACTACATAGATAGGCAGAAAGTCCTCTATGCTACCTTGCATCTGTCTGGGGAGGTAGGGCGATGGTGGACTGCGGTGAGTCTGCTAGATAAGCAGAGAGCCGGTCCTATGGAAATGACATGGAGTCGTTTCAAGGAGGTGTTCTTTGAAAGATACTTCCCGGCTTCCACACGCGACACTAAGGAGGATGAGTTTTTTGCTCTGACTCAAGGAAATATGACGGTGCAGGGGCATGCTGCTCGATATATAGACCTATCCCGTTTTGCATTGTGTTTGATCTTGAAAGAGTATGAAAAGACTCGGAGGTTTGAGAAGGGCTTGAGGAAAGACATCTGCAGGTTAGTGGAAATGTTGTAGATCCGTGAATTTTTTATCTTTGTGGATAAGGCCACTGTGATCGAGACCGGCATCCCGGAGGATGAAGTGGATCATAAGCTGAAGAAGAGGCCAGTACCTTCTAGTTCTCAATCTGGATCTTGCCAGGGATCATGGAAGAAGAGGAACAGGGGCTCGGGTTATCGCCAGATTACCGAGCGTCAGGGTTCTCAGGTGGATCAGTTGCGTGATCGTTGTATGAGATGCCACAAGTGGCATAACGGTGAATGTCAGCCGTTTGGGGGTAACTGCTACAACCGTGGTCAGTCAGGTCACATGGCTCAGGATTGTCACACATCAAAGAGGGTTACGCCCGCTTCGAGTCAGAATCGGGGAAGTAATCAGGTATCCCGGGGAACTTATCAGGTGAACACAACTCTGGCAAGGGTGTACTCGCTTACTCCAGCGGATGCTAAGCATATGGGGAATGTGGTGACAGGTATTATGATGTTACTTTTAAATAGAGCTGTGGTTTTATTTAATTCGGGTGTGACCCATTCCCTCATATCTGTTAATTTTATGAAACTTTGTGGGGTGGAGACCTAAGTCATGAATGAAGAATTGTCTGTAGCTACACCATCTGGGAGTGTATCATTCTATAAGAGGATATTAGAAGACTGCCTAGTGGTAATTCAATGAAACTTGCTACCAGCGAATCTTGTGGTATACAATATGTCGCGGTTTGATGTCATACTAGGGATGGATTGGTTATTCTCCAGTTATGCTATGATCGACTGTCGTAGGAAGATGGTAGTGTTCAGACCTCCTAGGAAACAGGAGTATGAGTTTGTGGGATCGTGTGTGCGTTCGACGCCACAAGTTCTATTGGCACTACAGGTGAGGAGGTTACTCTTGGACGGATGTCAGGGGTACCTGGCTTGCGTGAGGGAACCGCCACGGGATGAGTTGAGGCTCGAGGATATTCGAGTGGTTAACGAGTTCCCAAATGTGTTTCTAGAAGAATTACCTGATTTACCTTCGGATTGTGAGGTGGAGTTCGCAATAGAGTTGCTGCCTGGCAAGGCACCGATCTCTAAAGCTCCATACTAGAAGGCTCTAGCAGAACTTCAGTAGTTGAAGGAGCAGTTGCAAGAATTACTGGATAGGGGCTTTGTCCGACCTAGTGTTTCTCCCTAGGGAGCTCCAGTTTTGTTTGTGAAGAAGAAGGACGGGTCGATGCGCATGTGCATTGATTATCGTGAGATTAACAAGGTGACTGTGAAGAACCTTTACCCGTTGCCTCGTATTGATGACCTCTTTTACCAAATACAGGGCATGCAAGTTTTTTCGAAGATCGACCTACGGTCAGGGTATCATCAGGTGAGGGTTAGATTTGAGGGTGTAGCGAAGACTGCTTTCCAAACCAGATATAGCCACTACGAGTTCTTGGTCATGCCTTTTGGGTTGATGAATGCTCCGGCAGTGTTCATGGATCTTATGAATAGAGTTTTCCATGAGTACCTAGACTAGTTTGTAGTGGTGTTTATTGATGATATTCTGGTATACTCGAGGAGTTCGGAAGAGCATGAAGATCATCTGAGGTTGGTATTACAGATTTTGCGGAGAAGAAGCTATATGCTAAACTGAAGAAGTGTGAGTTCTAGTTGAATCAAGTTGCATTCTTAGGCCACGTGGTGTCTAGGGATGGTATCTCAGTTGATCCTAGAAAGATTGAAGTTGTGGTCGACTGGGTGAGGCCTAGGAATGTGCAGGAGATTCGAAGTTTTTTAGGACTGGCAGGTTATTATTGTCGATTCGTGGAGGGATTCTCTAAGTTGTCTGGGCCTCTGACTTGATTGACTAGGAAATGGGTGAAGTTTGAATGGACCAGTGATTTCGAGTAGTGTTTTTGAAAGTTGAAGCACCGACTGGTTACTACTCCAATTTTGACCATTCCTTCTGGGGATGATAGTTTTGTGATCTATAGCGATGCGTCTCTAAAGGGTCTGAGATGTGTGCTTATGCAGTAGGGTAAGGTAATATGCTTCTCGGAAACCGAAGGAATACGAGAAGAATTACCCTACGCATGATCTGAAGTTAGCTGTTGTTGTATATGCATTGAAGATCTGGCGACCTACTTGTATGGTGTGCAATGCGAGATTTTCACTGATCACAAAAGCCTTGGGTACTTTTTCACGCAAAAAGAGTTGAACATGAGACAGAGACGGTAGCTTGAATTAATCAAGAACTACGACTGCACCATCAGTTATCATCCGGGGAAAGCTAATGTGGTAGCTGATGCGTTGAGTCGGAACATGTGGCTGAATCTGCAGTTGTAGCTCAGCATCACATCAGACGGGATCTGTAAAGCCTGGGTATAAAGTTGGTATTTGGTGATCATCGGGCTTTCATTACTAACTTAGTGATCCAGCCGACTTTGTTTGAGCGTATTAAAGTCGCGTAGACTAATGATGCGGAGTTGGTTGAGATTGTGGAGAAAGTATAGCAAGTGTTTGCTATGGAATTTAACATCTCTGAGGGAGGTGTGTTAAGGTTTGGAACTAGACTATGTGTTCCAAATAACGATGAGATTAGAAGGACGATTTTGGAGGAAGCGCATCGTTCGTTATATACGGTACATTTGGGTAGCACAAAGATGTATCAGGACTTGCGCGAGACCTTCTGGTGGAGTGGTATGAAAAGGCAGATTGCTCAGTTTGTGGAGCAGTGTCTAACGTGTCAGTAGGTGAAAGATGAACATTAGAGGCCAGTAGGGCCGTTATAGCCCTTAGCTATTCCGAAGTGGAAATTTGAGCATATTTCCATGGACTTTGTGGCTGGACCATCTTGTATAATATGATCACGATGTCATCCTTTAACCGTTCAAGTACGTTTACGCTTAATTTTTTGGAGTACAACTGTCAAAAAAAGATCCCCAACTCAATCAGCACCGAGCGAACATCTTTGGTCAAGTGTCCACGAAGGAAAATGGGTAGAACCCATTGTTAAAGGATGTGAAGTTATGATTTTTCATTCCTAACATCTTCACTTCCTTCGTGTTTATGCATCAAGCTATATTCGATGCATATCCATCAGGGAACTTCACTGATTTCAATCATTCAAAGAATTTCTTCTTCTCATCCTTCAAAAATGTGTAACACGCTGATGGCATGAGAAGTTTGTTCCCATCATGAAACAGGTGCAACTCAGGCCGTATTCTCATATCTTCCATATCTCGGCGAGCATTTGCGGTGTCTTTTGTCTTCCCATTTATATCCAGCAATATACAAATGACATTCTCACAAATGTTCTTTTTGATGTGCATAACATCCAAATTGTGGTGTAGTGGAAGATCTTTCCAGTATGGCAACTCGAACAAGATGCTTCTCTTTGTCCAATTCAACTCTCACTCAGCACGTTTTCTTTTTCTACTGGTTGGTGGTTTCCCAAATTTCTCTTCTCCGATCAACCTGAGCTGGTTTGATATCTCTTCCCCACTTAGTTGTTTTGATTGCAACCTTCGTTCAGGTTTTCCATTAAAGCTTTTGATGCCACGAGTCCTCCAAGGATGTCAAGGTCGTAGAAAATGACGATGACACATAAAGCATAACTTGAGTCCATGCTTTAAGGATAATGACCCAACATCCTTATTACAGACTGAGTATGCAAAGTAACCTTTTGTGTTCCAACCCGATAGGTTGCTGTAAGCAGGGAAATCATTAATTGTCCACAACACTGCAGCATGCATCCGAAAGGTTGTCCCGCTTTCCACATCGAATTTCTCCACTCCTTTTTCTCATAGTTCTATCAACTCGTCAATTAACGGACCCAGGTACACATCAATATCATTACGAAGTGCCCTCGATCTAAAATAAATAATGACATATAAATGAAGGGTTCTTTCATACATCGCTATGGCTGCATATTGTATGACATCATCATAACTGGCCATATGCTATACGGGTTGTTCATGTTACTGAAAGGATTAAACCCATCTGAAGCAAGGCCAAGTCTGATATTGCGAGGATCACTAGCAAACCACGGATACATTTGATCAAAGTCGGCCCAAGCTTCGGAGTTTGCTGGATGGCTAAGGGTGTTTCCATCTTGAAGACGTTTCTCTTGATGCCATCTTATATCGACAATAGTCTTTTTACACATGTACAATCGTTGCAGTCTCGAGATTAATGGACAATATCGCAAAATTTTTTGGGAGATCTTTTTGTCCTTCTTCTGATTAGTTGTATACCTCAGTTTACCATATTCTGGGTACTCGTTTGCATTTTCATGTTCACCATAAAAGAGTGCACAATCATACCTACACACATGTATTAGAGTGTAACCGAGACCCAATTCACGCATATATGTCTTCGCCTCATAAAAAAGACTTCAGAAGTGTTTCACCATCAGGCAGTGCCGCCTTAATGAGACTTAAATACATATTGAATGCACTCTGAGATAACCCATGCATTGTCTTTGCATAAAGCAACTTTATTAGAAACTTTAATTTTGAGAACTTTTTACAGTTTGGATGTAGGGGCACTCGTATATCCCTTATGAGATTAGAAAATGGTTTACCGAGTCGATTCAACGTACTAGGATTGCAAGGTATGGTACCTATTGAAGTAGATTCATCACCAGTACGCGACACACTGACATCGCTCGTGCCCACGACAATCCCCTTTGCAAGTCACCTAACATTTCGATTAACCCTTCCGAGCGTGTATCACCACCTACTATATTTTCCCCCTCATCTTCATCGTCGTCATCATTGCTCTGAACTGCGTAATCTTCATTGTGGAACACCCATCTTGTGTACCTTTTCTCCATTCCAAAGTCTAATAAACGTGAATGGACCAGATCAATGTGTTTGAATATTATGTTTTGGCATTTCTTGTAAGGACACCTTATTCTACTAGCTTTGTTTGCACGACGACGCGCGAACTCTATGAAATCATGTACCCCTTTTCACGTATTCTGAAAAAAAACCTACCCCGAGCATTCATCCAACTCTTATCCATGTTCGTTAATTACCCTATAACATATTCAAATAAATGATGTTGATTACATTCTCATAATGTTTATAACGCATGCATCGTGAATCCTATAATCGATGACCTTCCGTTTAAAGGGTATGGATCCTATCCCATTCAGGAATGCTACATTTACATTGCGATCAATCACTCAAATTCCTTTGTTGTAGTCATTATAAATTTCAGTAGCATTTCCCCATGGCTCTGTAAGTACATGAGATGGGAGAAGTGAACATGTTGCTAGTTTTCCATCACTAACAAATTGTCACGACACCCTACTATGCACCTAGAGAACACAAGTAGAGACGCGCTCGAAATATATAATGATAATTGACAAAGTGTGAACGATGACAATAATGTAAATACAACTTCCTGAACTGTCCACATTAGATAATCCAAGAATGGTTGAAATACAAACATTACTAATTGTAAGTGAAACAAATAATTAACATGTTCAATTGATTATTAGTCAACATAGTATGACTAATAATCAATTATGACTAATAATCAATTGAATTATAACAATTGATTTGTCTCACATGTATGATTAGGCATGAATGCATAGTAACTGTTCTTGAACGGGTCTATGCTTCAATGAACACATGAAATGGCAGTAATTAATTTGGCATTTTACATCATATGACATTTAGTTCTTGATCTTTCACTATATTCTATGCATTGTTGTTCTTAACCAAGTGTTTTAGATTTTCAATGATAAGCCTAAGATCGCCTCTTTTCTTACGAATTTCAACACGTGAGAGGTGCGAGTTAGAATGACTTTAAATTTTAACTCATCATGCATACGTTTCTTTGTACATGGTTTTATTCTGGAAAAACTTTAACGAAATTTCGGCAGCATGCCATCTGTAAATTGGACATTTCTTGAAAAAATCCTCCACTAAAACTTGATAGATTTAAGCAAACAAATAACAGTAATACGCATCATGTAGATACCAATCAGTTTGAGCATGCTACAACCTAAATCCACTACCAGCATGCAATTCACAATGTATTGCATCAGTCATGCAATTGACGTTCAACACAAGCATGTAATTCAGTAGTTCAATTTACAATTCATATAACATAATACCATCCATCAATAAGATTTAGTCATTCGACATTTCAATTTAAATTTTTAAAAGATTTCAAGTTCACACAGTTACAAATAAAACTTACCATTTAGGGTTCTAGTCATTAAATGGATGGGTCGAAAATGTCGTAATTCAATATAATTAAACCAAAAATAATATATCCGAATTTCAAGTTCAAAATTTGAAGTTTACTACTGGTTTTATTTCTTAATTGTGTATTTTTTTGGCATTTTTTATGATGCAGAAACATGAGGTTGGAATCATGCCCATTTTGTAGGGCAGTCTAAATGGGCAATTTTTCAAAATTATGGACATAGTTCCTTTTTTGAGCTTGATTTCCAACAAGTAATAGCTATTTGGAATCCAATATTTCACAAGAGACGCAATATAATTTCAATAAGAGCAGAAAGACTTAAGTAGGATTTCCTTATATTGTAGTGGACTCATTTTGAAAGGCTTAAACAACAATAAAGATATAGAAATTAAAAGTGGGAGAGGCTCATTTACATGGAAAAGTTGCTATCATCAAAATAATAGAACGATCATTTTTGCATCTCTCTCATGTTTGATTATTTGATTGAACATTTATTGGTCGTTTGTCTTTTTTGTTTTTTTTTTTTTTGCCTCAAATTTTAAATTTTTGAAGGAAATTCTTTGGCGGAGAGGAATATAAAATATTTTTTATCAACTCTTTTACCCCATGCACATGTATGCGGTAAATCTTAAAATTCAAGATTTGCCTTCCATTTATTTAAAATTTTTGTTGTTTACGCCTTTGATGCTTGAACCTTTGCTCGTTTGTTTCTAATTCGATTTTTTGTCCTAGTTGAGCTGAATTTTTTTCAGTTGGATTGAAAGTTTCATTTCTGCAAACCTGAAATTGCGTTAAAGTTTGGAAGATTTAGACAAAATATAATTAAAAATTATATTTAGTTTTGTTCAAGTTCACTCAAATCTAAATCGCAAGACTGAAATCTTTGCTACCAAAAATAGCTGGCATTCCATTTTTTAATTCTCTAAAATAAAATATCTTTATCTAAGTAGGAAAACTAATGACAAATAGATAATTATTAAGTATTTCATAACTATTTCATAATTACTTGACCATTGTCGTCTAGTAAGTAGGAACCGAAAATAATTCATGATGAACTATGCAGTAAACATTAAATTATTTTAATATTTATCAAAAAATTAAAATAGATAAAAATAAGAAAATTAAAAATAACTAAATTAATTTAAAAAATAAATGAAAGCATATTACACATGTAGAGTGTGTCCGATGGCCAGTATCATTAATAAATTAGGTTTCTCATTTAATGTTTTTTAAGTTGTTTAATAATAAAAAACTCATGTAGGGAGAAATTTGTACCATGTTTAGTTGAGTTGAATCTTATAATATTCTTTAGATAAACAAGAAAGAGAATAATCTGAAAATGGAGTACATGCTGGGGCAAGTTCATAAGTTCAAGACCTTGGGTTGAATTTAAAACTTCGATTGTACTCAAGACCTTTGAGGAGCCTAGAGAGATATACCATACCAATCAAAAACAGTAAAGGGGAGAGAGGATCTCACTAGCCAAGTCTTTGATTTACTGTCGTGGAATAAAGCCTTACTAACTAAGGCACTGTGGAATATACATAGTAAAAAGGACTCACTATGGTCCACATGGGTTCACCATTTCTATCTGAATGGAGCAAATATTTGGGAAGTAAAGGAAAAACATAATGATTCCCCCTTGTTCAAAAAACTAGTTGGGTTAAAAGATCTAATGCTGCAGAAAAGTGGAGACCAGAGGGCTGCCACTGACCTCTTCAATGAATGGATGATAGGAGACCAGATTTGTTCCTCTCAGATTTACAATTTCTGGAGGAATAAAGGGAACTTGGTGCCTTGGCACAAGATTGTTTGGAACTTGGGTATTACTCCAAAACACTCCTTTTATCTCTGGATAGCAACAAAAGGTAGACTACTCATTGGTGACAAATTACAGGGTCAGGATGTGAATTTGAATTGCTGCCTCTGCTATGAAGAGTTGGAAACAAATGAACATCTTTTCTTTAAATGCCATTATACTAAGGAAGTCTGGGACAGGGTGCGAGCTTGGTTGGGTATTAAGAGACAAATGACCACAGTGAAAGCAGGCCTCAAATGGTTGCACAAGGAAGCTAAAGACATTAGGATACAATCTGTTGGTAAGAAAATATGTTTTGCCACTTCAGTGTATTTTATCTGGCATTTCAGAAATAAAAAAATATTTGAAGGCAATGTTATTTCTCCTGGGGAGGTACTGAAGGTGATACAAAGGCATGTTTATAGAGCTGTGTATGATAAGTTTGGTTTATTTGACCAAGATAGTACATAAAGCCAGATGGGGCTGCAGACTTTTGGATGTGGGGTGATGTTAATTTCAAATCTCTCCTTTAGCTTGCTGGTGGCTCGGACTGATTTGGTTGGTGCTAGGTTGTGGGTGGATGCTGTTCCTTGGTATTCTAATCCGGTTTTGGCTGTTAGTGGACAGCTCTATATTCTGGTATTTGGAACAATCTCTAGATACAGTTCATTTCAGCTGGTTTCGGTTTAGCTTTCTGAAAGTTATGTGACAGTAAATGAGTTCTGGCTTGATTCAGAAGGGATTAAATCTACATTGGTGATTAATATGTCTGAGGTTGGCTGTACTAAAGGGCTATGCTTCAGTATTTTGATAGGGTGGCTGGTGCCTTGTTGCTGTAATAGAATATTCAAAGTTGCTATCTTCTCTGAATGATCGAGCAGTCTGAAATCTGATGTTCGTAGAGGGGATTTGATGGAAGATTTGAGATTGTCTTCTGGAGGGAACATTCAACAAGGCATATCTGGAGTTCCCTTAAGATTTTGATTCTCTGAGTCATTTTCTCGAATGGGTGGTGGGCAGATTAAATAACCAAATGCACACATGCACACACGTATATACTCCTTTGAAGAAGGAGGAGGAGGAGGAGGAGGAGGAGGAGGAGGAGGAAGAAGCAATACCTAAGAGAGGCGGAGGCGGCCGTTGGCGACGAGGCGACAGGTGGCGATGGGGCGACGAGCTACAACGAGGAGACGCTGCGACGGGGGCAACACACAGTGGTTGCTCGAGACTAAGTGGTGGGAGGAGCTGCGTGCAAGGAAGAGGGAAGAGCAGGCCGAGAGAAGGACGGAGGTATGGGAGAAGCACGACGCGCGGGCAAGGAAAGGGGGAAATTTATGGAAAACGGAATTTAAATTTTTGAGCATTAATGAAGGTTTCAAAACTGTTACTAATATTTTTTAATAATTTTTTTTATTTTTTTTAATTAAAATAGCAGTAGTGACGGTTCAAAATTTGTCACTAAAAACGAATTAATAGTGACGAATCTGTAAATTCGTCACTAATACTTTCATTCTAATTTTTATTTAGTTATTTTAAATAAAAGAACAGTAGTGATGGTCCAAAATCCGTCACTAAAAATGTACTAATAATGAAGAATCGCTAGATTTGTCACTAATACTCGAATTCTAATTTTTTTTTTTTATTTTTTTTAATTAAAAGAGCAGTAGTGACGATCCAAAATCCGTCACTAAAAACGTACTAACAGAGACAAATTTGTATATTCGTCACTAATACTCTCATTTCAATTTTATTTATTTATTTTAAAAAAAAGAACAGTAGTGACGCTATAAAATCTGTTACTAAAAACATACTAATATTAACGAATTCTAAATTCGTCACTAATACTTGAATTCCAATTTTTTTTAACTTTTTTTTAAATTAAAACAGCAGTAGTGACGGTCCAAAATCCGTCACTAACAACGAACTAATAGTGACGAATCTACAGATTCGTCGCTAATACTCTCATTCTAAATTTTTTCTATTTTTTTTTAAATAAAAGAGCAGTAGTGACGGTCCATAATCTGTCACTAATAACTACTAATAGTGACGAATCTCCTGATTCATCACTAATATTGTGAAATAATTTTAAAAAAAAAATTTTTAAATAATAGTAGTGACAGTTAAATAACTGTCACTATTAAGCGTTTTTTAGTGACGGGCCAAATTCATTACTAATACCGTAGAAAACATCACTAATATTTTTTCGGTATAATTTTCGCGTGAAAAATGTTTTCCCGCGATATTTTTTTGGTTTTAGTGACGGTTTCCAAATCTGTCACTAAAAGTTTTGTCACTAAAAACCAACTTTATTGTAACGGCAAATGGCTTCATCCGTAGTCCCTTGTGGTGAATTATCAACTCTCATCGAACACGACAGCACAACACAACCATTACTCATGTCACTAGAAAACACAAATTTGAGAGAAATAAGAAAAAAAGAGAATAGGAGTTGTTGAGGAAAAATTCTCCACCAAAGAGAAGAAAATCATTAAGCCTAAAATAGAACATGATTAATCACCATGTTTAGGGGCAAGCTAACTTATTAAATTAGTTTTAAATTTTGCAATATACAAAAAGATATTACTTTGGACTATATAATAATAATAGTAGCAGTAGTATTAATAATAATAATAGCATGTCACACAAAGAAAATAACAAGAATCTTCACGCCGAATTAAAGGTCTTTTATATAACATAGAAGAACTTCTATGACATTATATAACATTAAAATAAGGTTGGTTTAACAAAAGAACACCTAATTGTGAGTTTTAAAATATCATAACATAAATTGGCAGGCCAAAAATAAGATGGATCTCAACACATTTAAATACCTAGACAATCCTAGATGTTGGGTTCTAAACATACAATACCTAGAAATTAGGGACAATGAGGACATAACCAACATCTAGCAAACATAGCAAATGCAAAGCACTTGCAAGAAGTTAGAATGCGCATAAGAAATTCACCATGACCCACGTTCATAAGATTGTTAGTTGAAAACCTATGAATTAGCTTACTGTTCATGAGATGTGAAAACTTCATAGTTTATAGCATGGTTATAACGATAAATTTAAATAATTGAAGGAAGTGCAAGAAGGTGCTTCACAAATAGACAATCAAAAGCATAGGTGTTGCGAATCAAAGGAAAGATGTCACAGTCTGGAGGTTTGAACATAAGTATGTTATGAATGAAAAATCTAAAAAATTGACATAGTAGTAATAAGAAAATAATAGTTAAGTTTCAGTCCTCAGACTCGAATATTTAGAATTAAATCTGCATTATACTCACAGGGACACATATCATATGAGCATTTTTTATGCTTCCAAATAGTATAATATAAGCTTGACATCATAATTATTGTTGAATGAAATTTGCTTACCCTTTCTTCACAAATGAAGCTTTTCTATACATTAATATTCATTTTAATTATAACATTAAAGAAATAAAGCAAAAAAATATACTAAAAATTAAAGAGTATATGACAAAGCAACAGAGATTTTAATACCTAATATCACTACGTTACATAACTATGAGGCACAATTAATTGATTGTGACCATCCAACCAAAGCAAATATCAAAATAAGTTTAACATTGTAAAGGCAATACAAACAAAATCAAGATATAGTATATAATTTTGCAAAGATTCTTCTTTTGAAATTTGTAACAATGTCCATACTAAAATAACAGTATTCTCACCATATCTATCTACCTAGAACCCTATGTTAGCACCGGAGGAGTCTATGGGTGGGCTTAATACATATGGGTAAACACCAACTTGACCCAAAAGCTTAAGCCTATTGGGTCTTGGGTTCAACCATATATATAAGCACCCATCATCCACTCTAATTTTTCAATATGGGATAAGCTCACAAATGAAATTCTCAACACCCTAATTATATTTTCTTAAGCTTATTAGAAAAGGAACAAAGAAAAATATATTCACAATAATGCATTCCCATCTACTGGGAAAGATTGAAGTCTCAAAGGACAGCATCACATAAAGAAAGATTGAAAAGAAAAAAAAAAAAAATTGAACCAACCCTCTGGTTTTAAAGGTCATTCTTAAGTTCTACCCAATCAACACCTATATGCTTATACAACCATATCAGTTGCCTTGCATGGTCTTGCATTACTGTGTTCATCATTTTAGGGTTTTCTTTGAGAAGTCTACCAAACCTTAACAAAAAATACTTATTAACCCTTAGAAATTATAATAATAAAACATGAGCAGCAAGATTATAGCACGAACGTTTATTTACGTTTCAGGTTCCCCTCCACTTTTTTTTTTTTGGCTCCCATGTTCTTTCCTTAATTTTGCTTTTATTTGAATTTAACTATTAATCCAACAATCCTTTTTCTTTTCTTTTTTTCCTATCTGTCTAGGTGTGCATAACTAATAATAGGACCAAACATTTGCATCCTCTTTTTTCTTTACAAAAATAAAAGCGATGGCAACGTCAAAAAATCCACGATTAATGCATAAAATTTTTTGAGAAATGATTCAATTCCACTCACTAAAAATCTGAAGATATAAATATCGAATTTTATTTGAAAGATTTGACTCCAGCAATTGCATATTTCCAAACAAATTTGACAAAAGTAAATTTAGCAAATCATTGTTTAGTGTAAATCTGACTTAGCGGAGAATTCCCCAACTCTATAAACAAATATGAGTGATCGAAAATGTAAGATTACATAAATTGCTCCGAAGATGAATCTAAAATTTTTATAAAAAAAAAAAAGTAGCTACAGTACTCCTTTCCAACTGCTGCCTCCTAACCACCAACAATGTCTTCTTCTACTCACCCATAAGATTTTAAAATAAGAGAGAGAGAGAGAGAGAGAGAGAGAGAGAGAGAGAGGCAGAGGAAATCTACATGCACATCCTACAAAATCAGAGAAACAAAAAAGGCAAAAGAAAACACATGCAACTCAATGCAGACGAAGGCCAGATAGGAGAACCACATCCGCCCCCCAAGGCCCACGCCAAAGTCACTTGCTTCCGTACGCAGCACCCACAAAAAGTTCAAAAATAAAGTATAGTATAGATTAATGGATTTTCATTTATTTTGTCGAGTTTACCCAAGATGGTGATAAATTTTATTTTTTTTTATTTTAAAAAACATATCAGCCTTCTAAGAAACTCAATTTGCAAATCTTTCATGAAAAAATTGACTTGAAACTCTTCTTTTCTTTTCTTTTTTCAAAAAGCTAATTAGTGGTTTTTGAGAACTTAAAATAAATTAGTAATGAAAAAATTTTAATTTTGTTATTTGATGTTTCGAATAAAACAGGATGTCCAGTGTAGATTTATTAGTCATTTGGAGTTCTATAAACATTGTTTCATGGTTAGGACAGTAGCCTCTATTTTGAGAGTGTGAAAGAGAAATTCTTTTATGCTTCTTAGATATGCATATTCTATAAGGGCCTTTGTGAACCCACAAACAATTTTGTGCTCTATACATGTTCATGTTTTCCTCTTTTGACACCACCCGGTGCAACACAACGTCCTGCAAATCTCTCCACAATCATTCAATCATCTACTAAGTTTAAAAATGAAAAATAAAATTGAATTTGGTAGATGCCACCCTCGAGACCTTCAAGTTGAGAGAAATTATATAAGGAACCTCCCTCTTCATGTGTCCATGTGTCTGTTTCCTTACTCATACACTTCCTGAAAATGAGTCCCTCTTTGATATTAATGAATGCAAGACAAATTTGTCATATGTCTAATATTAAGAAAATAGATATACCAACATGTGGAGGGAAAGATCCTTGTATAATTTCTCGTGTTGAGCATTCCGTAAACTAGCTCACTTGCATGCCATGAACTCAGGAAACAAAGAAGGAAGGAATCGTCTAGTGAAGTGTGTTATATTAGCACTTTACCTAAAAGTTTAAGCTATTAGGTTGTGAGCCAACAATGTATATCAAGCTTTAACACTCTCCCGCACATGCAACCTGACAGTACATAAAGAGATAAATACATGATAAATAACACCTATAATAAAGAATGTAATATTTTTTTTAAAATTGCAGGCAACAAGACGACCTTCTAGAAACCAGTTCTAATACCGTGTTAGATTATCACTTTACCTAAAAGTTAAGTTGTTACGCTATGGGCTGTATATCGAGCTTTAACAAAGTGAGATGACAGGACATGGATATTGATGTATCATCTTCTCATCTAGCGGCAGCGAACCAACGCCACATCATGAACTTAAAAGTACCACCTGCAGACGTAGATGGACGGGTGGGGCATAAATGCGGCTGCCTCACTATGTAAATTTGATCCCCAACCTTATTGTAGGACTCCTGGTTCCGGTGCCATGTCCACAGCGCCCATGTCTCATTCTTCACCTGCATTCATTTCATCATCCCATTAAAAATTAATCCACACTACTATCGCTCTGCAATATTGATCTACACCTAGAATTATTGTATAAATATAAAGAAACTGCTTTGTGGAGAGAGAGAGACCTCAAGGATGCCATGGCCGAAGCTGCTTTCTCTGTAGGCACTGTAATCGGGTTGGCGGTCCCAACAGAAATTGCCTGCAGCGGGGCCAGAAGTGAAATTGGTAGCGCAGAAGCCGCCGATGTGGCTGTCAGGAGTAGTCCATGGTTGTGGGCAGTGACCAGGCTCATCTGCATGCCCCACTGCCATCTTCTCTCGGTTCCCCCCATCTCCTACTGTGATGTATACCGGACCACACTCATCCAGCGTGTAGTTATACACTCTGTTTGACCTCTCGTACGCATGAACCTGCATGCGCGCGCCATGGTGCAGCTGGTTTATTGTTTCATCTCAAGTAAATTATATAAATAAAAGCAAACCATTCACCCAGTGTTTGGGAGAGGCCTCAAGAGTTGAATTAGTTTGTGTAGGTTTGGAAGAAATATAACATAAAATTGCTCAGATAAATTCAAATTTAAGATTGAAATTCAAGCAATGTACACTCCAACTCAAGATGGATTAGCAGGCATATGAGTGCTGGGAATGTTGCTACTACATGACCGTTGGATTGCCATGTAGGCCTATAATATATATTAGGAGCCCATGATCCTAAACATTTTCCACAAACACAGTTCCATTTGGAAATCTTAAAATACTCTTTATATGTTAACACAATGAAAGCACATTGTAATTGATTTTTAAAGTTCCCCACTCTGGATCACCCTCTCAACAATATAGATAGATCCAAATCCCAAAGGAGTCTGCGCATACAAAACATTTTCCAAACTCATTACAAGAAAATCATTATAAAGATATTCTCACAATTGATGCCACATTTGAGAATTTGTTGATGATTTCAAACACAATTAATTTTAACAAACTATGAAATTATCCTTGTGAAATAATATTCTTGCAATGATGAATAGAGTTTTCCAGAAAGAACTTGATATAAAATCATTTTCCCTTGGTTTATGCAACTTGAAAGTAAATACTCTTTCCTAAGCATTTGGATGAGGCCGTTTCAACTTACATGACCGTTGAAGACAATGTCCACACCATATGAGTAGAGCAGCTCCTCCATTGCCACCCTCATGCACTCTGCTTCTCTGTAATGAGCTTCGTAGCTGCTATACCAAGGTGGGTGCCATGCTGCAACCACCCATGGGGTTACAGATCGGTCTACATTGCCCAAGTCCTTCTCCAGCCACTTGTATTGCTCCGCTGCAAAAGAAAGTACAATACCCTTATTCAATATCACAAGGTACAATATTCTAACAACGGACATCTAACTATGATGTTCAAATCCTAGCTAGGCACCATATATAGAGAGTTTTGCTGGAGTAGGTGTGGGATGGAAAGAAGAGCAAAACCTGCTGCAGTCACCTGATTTATTATAGGCAATGTAGGCACCAAGCATGATGAAATGTATACCCCCTGCATTGAAGGAGTAGTAGAACGTCGAAGGGGATCCACTTTCCTTTGAGGGAAATGCAAAACGAGAACTATAAGCCACAAACGTCTGGTTCCCTGCCTGTTCTTCAATCTCATGGTTCCCTTCTACAACCATAATTGGAACTTTGGAAACTAAATTCTGCATAAACCTACAGGATAACACCCCGTGGTACTAAAGTAAGAATCCGCAAAAGGAAAATACATAAATGGCATAAAAGACTTTTCTCTCATTCTTCTAAATAAAGTGTAGAGTGAGAATCCCGATTAATTCAAAAAATTATACCAAAAGTAACTGCAGAATGAGAAACCCTTCACATTACTAATAGATAAGCAAATGGAGCGTACAAGGTGAAGGATAAAATGAGAAATACTTGTCGGGGGGGGGGGGGGGGTGGGAGGCGGGGAGGAATTAATTTTTCACCTTCCCCAGTAATCCCAGCGGGGCTGATAGGTCTCATGAATTGGAGTATTTCGAAAGGAGCAAGAGTAACAATCGGAACCGGTTCCATTTGTAAGGTACAGGTTTGCATATGTTACATCGCCAACCAAAAGCACAAGATTTGGTTTGTTGCTAATCATGTGATCGATGGTGGTAGTGGTATTGAATGTAAGACCCAGATCTCCTACAATGGCTATTCTTTTTGGGTAGCTCCGCGGACCAGAAACTGGCATTGTTGTGAAAGAATGGATTTTGCTCATGGCTGGTATGGTGGGATCACCGCATCTATAGTAGTATAGCGCGTCAGACTCTAATCCTGCCATGGAACCCAACAAAAGAAGCAGCACAAATTTAGTCAAAACCATCATTAAACTTCAGCAAATGTGCAAGAAGATGAGGTAAAACTTTTCCTAGTCACCTAGTATTTGATCTCAGATTTTAAACATGAATTTTGGCTATGGTTGATTTGATCACTTATATGAACTAAGAAGCTCAAGATGATACATCTTTAAAACGCATCGGTATAGGTACTTAATCCTCTAGTATTTTTTAAGCAACATGGACATGGCTTTCAGATATATAGTTCAAAATTATGATCCAGAGTCTCTCTTGAGCCAATGTCGTAAAGAAGTTTTTCTTTCTCGATTCCATGGATCAAGAAAGAACATGGATAATCAGTTGAGGAATTATATATATATATATATATATATATATATATATATATATATATTCCTCGTTTTCTTTTCCTTCTGGTTAGGACTTCGGGAGCTTCTCCGCGGAAAATACCAGAGGCATACTGAACTACTAGAAGAAAATTAGTAATTATAATTATTTACCTTAGAAGATCCTAAAGGTGAGACCGTCCAAATGCCACAGATAATTATGTTAACGGAAATCACATCACTAGCTTAAATAGAACAAAAATGAATGGTGAATAGAAATTAAATTATACCTGTAAGCCTCACGTGATGAATGATTCCAGAAGTGTAGTTCTGGAGGCCTTCAAATGGATAAAGCTGGTTATAAACGAGAGAATAACCTGTGGCCTCATGTCTTAAAGGATACCTTAACTTGCCAAAGCGGACAACACTAGAGACAGTTTCAGGATCTAACGGCTTTATGTTGTTCCCAATTTGATATTCCCCTGACAATTTCCAGAGCAAGTTAGCATCTCACACGATCAAACAGCACAAGTTGAAACGAAAAAGGGGGTTTATACCATCAAAGGGCCTGTGTTAAAATCATCATTCAAACAATCGTACATTTCAATGTTTTATGAGGCTAAAACAAATGAAACGAATGAAAAATCACGGAGGGAAAATCAGAAGAGGGGGGTGGGGGGAGGGGGGGGAACTGTTAAAGCAACTAAAATGAAGAAAAATAGTCTAGAATTTGCAAAAATGGAAGTTACATTGCTCATACTGCCGATCAAAAAGCTAAACTTTCAGGAAACTAGTGGACATATTTCAATTCAAGAGATCATAACAGAACAGAAGAGAAGGTGAGGACCTGTGATCCAAGAAATCCAGACAGAGTCGTGAGTCGTAGAGAGCGACACCGATATCTGCTCCGGCTCGTATCCGCTGACGCGCCGGCGAACTCTGGGGTCGGTGTCGGACAAATCGACGGCGTGGCCGCGGAGGCGCCGATCAAAAGGGACGGTAACGGGGTCAAAAGGGCCATCCAAAGTCGTCGGAATCCTGGCATGGACGGCATAGAAATGTACGAAGACGAACGTGAAAAAGGAGAAGAAGGAAAGAGAGAAAAGAGTCAAAGCCATGGACGGCACTCCGTCGCCACTATCTTAATTTCGTGAATAGGATTAAATTTAAATTCCCAAAAGAGATGGAGAGTAAGCCAGGAAACCAAAAAGGAAAGGGAGGGTGGGAAGACAAAGCGGGAGACGGAAGCGGTGGATTGAAGGAATGGGGAATAAAATAGGTAATATTCAGAGGTATATGCTCCGCATATTTGAAATATTCAGGGGATATGCCCAGCATAGGCTTTGTGCAATGTGCATCATGACGGTTATTGACCGTTTGGCGCGTGAATTTCATCCCCCAATAAAATTGTCTGCCTGCTCTGGTCTGGTCTGGTCCGGTCCGGTCCGGTCCGTGATCACCGCAACTCCGTGGTTCTTTGTAGCAAGGGCTTCAAATATACATATTTTAGGGAAAGAAAATCTATAGTTGTTTGTACAAATCAATTTTGTTCGAACCCACTTTGAGCCGTAAGGGGCCTCGTTGAGGGACCCTCTAGCCTTTCACGGGTCTATGAGCTCAATTTTCTTTAAAATAAAGTCTTTTGGTCATTTTCATTACATTTTTTTTTTTATCATTTTGAATTTTTAGTAGATAGTTTCATTTTGACTAGATAAGTCCCCTTCAAAACTCCCTTACTTGTTTTTGTGTAGGTCTTAGAAAATTTTTTTTTAAAAAAATGTTCTTCTATGAGTATTAAAATTCTAGTGAGAGAGAGAAAAAAAAAAAAAAAAGTCTCTTTCTTTCCCTTTACTTTTCTTTTTTCCTTACATTTAAGCTGCCTCTCGGCTTCTTTAGGATTTTTGCGTTTTTAGTTTCTTTCAAAGTCTTGTTATGTCATTCTCATACTCCCTTTTCACTAAAAATAAAAATAAAAATAAAAATAAAAGGGTTTCTTCTTCATTATGTGCAAGTGCTACTCTGTAGAAATATGGAAAATAATAATAAGAAAGTAAAGGGAAAAGGGAGAAATGGTTTGGTGACCAAACCATCAACGATTTTGGAGGAGCTCAGAAAATCGTCAATAGTTTCAAGTAATTGTGGGCTAGTAATGGTAAAACAATGGAAAAATGAAGGGGTTAAAATCCAAATCGTCGACGATTTCGTCTGACAGTGGTTAATAAAATAGAGCTTGCATACCCATTTCATGTAATAAAAAAATTAAAATCCCTCTCTCTCTCTCTCTCTCTCTCTCTCTCTAAAACCCATGGGAACCCTCTCCCTTCTCTCTTTGATTTCAACCCGATTCGACGATCAAACACCACCACAGGATCCTAGGAGCAATTCTTAGCAAGTTAATCAGAGCACATTTTTTGTTTAGGCTTTCCAAGTACCACTCCAAGGCTGAGGTAAGAGAAAATGAATTATTAGTTGTTTTACAGTTTAACTAGTTATTGGGAGTGTGTGGGTCTAGGAATGTACAAGTAGTTATTATCCCAAGATTGAGCTGATTAAAATAAAATATATGATTACAGAGTTTTGAGCTCCAATTGCCACAGACTTTGTTCTAGGGTCCCTTGATTACTCGCTTAAACTGTGTAATTAGGCATCTTAATCCGGTCATTAAAGTTTATATTTTTAATTAAATGTCTAATTACTCTAAATATTTTAACAAAGTGCATTATTTATAATTTTTGATTTTTATGGAATAATTTATGAATTTTGGCATTTTTTTTATCGCAAGAAAATCTTCAGGAGCTAAAACCAACATTAGTTCATAACTCGAGCATAACTTTTCCTTCCGAGTTTCGATCAAGACGATTCAAATTTCTAGAGAAATACGAGATTATCTACAAATTTTATGTTTTGAGTTTTGAGAGAAATTGGTTCTAGGAGAATCAAAACGGGCTGTGTTCGCGGAGAGAAAAAAGAAAAAAAGAAAAAAAGAAAAAAAAAAACATATTAAAACACTTTATGGTCCTCCAGCCGGGTCACCGGGCTTCATCCACCTCGCCTTTTATATCCCTTTTTTCCCTCTCTCCAGGCGAACAGGGTGCTCCCGGCGCCCCTCCCTTCTCCTCCCTCACTCTCTACCTTTCTCTATTTTTATTTTTTATTTTTGGTTCTCTCTCAAGCCCCGCAGCAGCTCACCCTTCTTCCCTTACTCTCCTCTGCTCCCCCTCTCTCTCTCCCTGTTCTTCCTCAATCTCTCCCTCTGTCTCCCGAACTCCCTCTCTTCTCCTCCATCTGTTTTTTCTCAGCCTTTCTTCCCATTCTCTCTTCCTCACTCAGCCCCTTCTCTCGGCTCTTCCCTTGCTCTCCCCTCTCTCCTCTCTGCCCTCACTCTCCTTCTTCCCCTCCTTTGCTGCCGCCGTGCACTGACAGTCAATCCCCCTTCAAGCTGCTGCTCGTCCTATTGTTCTTCCAGCCGAGGAGACCTTCAGCTTCAGCCGAGCCTCCACTTGCTGCGAGCAACCACCACCATCAATACTTCACAGCCCCGGCCGAGACGCCCAACACCAGATCACCTTCTTGCTGCAGCAACCTCCAAGCATCCCAACTTCACCAGACCCGAACACAGCAACCTCGAAGGCTCTCCAGTATAGCTGCTCCCTTCCAGAACTGCCCACGGCCACCAATCCCAGCAACCTGGCTCCCTACCAGCCTCCAACCATGCACAGCTACTCCTTCACCAGAACACGGCAGCCAGCCGAGTTCTTCTTCTCTCTCTCTCTCTCTCTCTCTTTCCTTTTTTTTTTTTATTTTATTGTTAATTTGAATATTGATTTTTTTTATTATTACGGATATTTGAAAAAGTTGAATTATGCATGATATTCAAGTGTTTTATAAGTGCATTTTACTTATTTTATTATTGTCTCAAGTAATTCTAGCAGCGGATTTAATTGGCGTCATTTAATTCGTTATCGTTTAAATGTTAAATTTTCGTTGAATTCATGTTTGCGTTTAGATTGCGATTCTTGATTCAATTTCTTAATTTTGTTAAAGGTTTGGTTTTTATTGTGCGTTTGTGTCTGATTGAGTCTTCATTGTTGCGTGTTTTAATTATGTGTTAAAGTTACCGTCTTTGGTTAACGCGTGTTTCGAAACTTGCCTGATTAGACGTAGTGTTTCCGTTTTTGTTCTTTCATTTGGTACATGCTAGGTTTAAGGTTTTGATTCGTGTGTTCATTTAATTTGTCAAAATAAGTCTCAATCAATCTTGAAAACCCCGAATCTGAATTGAGTGTTAAATTTTCATTGAATTCGTGTTTGCATTTAGATTTTGATTCTTGATTTAATTTCTTAATTTTGTTAAAGGTTCGGTTTTTATCATGTGCGTTTTTGTCTGATTGAGTCTTCATTGTTGCATGTTTTAATTATGTGTTAAAGTTATCATCTTTGGTTAACGCGTGTTTCGAAGCTTGCCCGATTAGACGTAAGGTTTCCATTTTTGTTCTTTCATTCGGTGCATGCTAGGTTTCAGGTTTTGATTCACGTGTCATTTAATTTGTCAAAATAAGTCTCAATCAATCTTGAAAACCCCTAATTTGAACTAAGTTTACTAACCTTTTAATTTCGATTGGGAAAATGTAAAATTTGAGATTAAAATGTATTCCCTGAGGAGACGATCTAGCCATTGGGCTAATTATTACACGACGTAACTCCTATACTTGAGATAGCTTCCGAGCTACTCATTTTTTGAGTGAGTCAAGTTTTTGGCGCCGTTACCAAGGAATGTCGGTTTTAGTCTCAAATTAGCGTTTTTCTCGTCATTTTAATCAGTCTTATGAAAAAGAAAACGAAAAAAAATGAAGAAAACAAAAAAAAGAAAAAAATTGAGTTTTGAACAGAAATAAATAAATAAATATAGTTGCGCCTACACCGCGCACGATAATAAACTTTTTGCAGCTTGAATACACCGCTACATCCTCTTCCACTGTTTTTCCTAATAAAAAGCTTGATTTCAAATGAAATTCATTTCGGGTGAGACACATCTCAGTAAGACGGAATATATTAATACCAGTGTATGATTATCATGAGGTTTGTCTACAAAATATAATCATCATTTACAAATTAATCCACAATTATAAAATCATTCTTTGTCCCTACTCACACACATGCAGCATATTTTATTTACGAGAGTTTCCCAAGGATTGAAGTGATTACCCACCCATATAAGTAGCACCCATATGCTTTGATACCTTATGCAACCGGGTATGGCTACAACTTATGCTCATCAGGGCATTTACCTTACTCAGTAAACTCTCAAGTGGTTAGTTTGTCTCGTATTCACACACATCCACACAATTATTTATTAGTGAAAGTTCCCGAGAATTGGGGAGATTACACGCCCATACATGTTGTAATAACTCGGGAAAAAAAATTTTAAAAAATTAATAAATTAAAATTATTAGTCAATTAACTAGTTAAACATTATTAAATTAATGTATTAAATAAACAAATAAAGGAAATAGAAAAAAATTTAATTAAATTAAAATTATTTATTAGTAATTAATTAGTTAAACATTATTAACTTGAATTAATTAAGTTAGGTAAAATGGTGATTATATATAAAATATATAAGTTAAGTTAAAGTAAGTAAAAAAGAAAAAAAAAAACATCTTCAAGAAGCTGAAAGCTTCCTGAAACAACTGCACATTTCTCCTTCTCTTTTTGTGCTCTGCACTTTCTGTCGCCTCTCTATCTCCGCCTCTCTCTCTTCCCTCGTTTCTTGACGAATATTTGATCGATTGGGAAACAAAAGGTGTTGTTGGATTCCTAACTCCGCCACCGACATTTCTATTGGAGCGGATTTGTCGTGGGAGCAGCGTAAGCACCACTCCTGGGGAAAGGTATATTTTCCCTCATTTCTTAATTTCTTGTTAAATTTACTGTTAAATTGATGATCAGGTACCACCACAGGGTCCTAGCCGTGATCGTTGTCATTTTGACATAAGTAAAGTTCCAATTGGGGTTTTCTAGACCTCACTCTAAAGTGAGAGTGGGATTTGGGAAATTTGATAATTTGACTATATTTGAGGGTATAACTATTTATTTGGTATTTAAGAACCTAGGAAATATTAAAATAGTATTTTATTTAGGGTTAATTTAATGGAGTTAGGATTTTTTATTTAGAGCTCGGGTGAGCGCCGCAGGTATTTTTCGGGGTTCCTGTTGGCGTAGTTCAAGAAATCAGGTAAGGGAAAATTATATATTAAATCAGAATTTATGAAATTAAAGCTAATAATTTACGTTATATTATATGCATGTTTTGTTGTGAATTATTAAAATGTCAACCATGTAGAACAATGATTTATGAGCCTAGGACCACTTATTTAGTTATGTATTTGTGGAAATGAACTGAAGGAAGTGGAAAGAATTTTCTGGATAATTATATAAGAAATGGAAATTATATTTTCAGTAATTAAACACTAAATGTGGGTTGACTTATTTTACAGGCAGTGTATGAATTTTATTGTTAAATTGTATGACATGAGTAAATAAGAATGTTGTGTGGAAATATATGTTAAATGTATGAGATGTAGGTTAAGTAAGTAATACATTAAGAATGAGTTATGATATGAACTATGCTACTTGTGTGTGTTAATGCAACCATGTAAACAGTTAAAATATGTTGGGTAAAACAGCTGAAAGATGTTGGGTAAATATATGACAACTGAAAAATACTGGGTAAAACAGCTGAAAAATGCTGGGTAAATGTATGACAGCTGAAAGATGTTAGTAAAATAGTTGAAAGATGTTGGGTAAATGTGTGACAACTGAAAAATGCTGGATAAAACAGCTGAAAGATACTGCGTAAAACAACTGAAAGATGCTGCGTAAATGTATGACAGTTGAAAAATGCTGGGTAAAACAACTGAAAGATGCTGGGTATGTAATGAAATGAAATGAAAATGGAAATGAATGAAACAAAAATGAACTGTGAAATGTGATCAATGTAAAATGGGAAAGAGCCACTTAAAGTGAAATGAAATGGAATGTTAAAGTTATGAACATGAACATATGTGAATGATTAAATAATGATAGAAAGAGTAATGTATTATGATATTATAAGTATGTATGTATGTAGAACATGTTACGATTGGGCGAGACGTACTTTTCTCCTGAGAGCTTGCTGAGTAAGGCGAGTGCGCTAGTAACTTCAGATGTGACAATAGCTGCATAACGTACTAGAGCAGAGGGAACCTACTTGTATGGGTGGGTAGATTTTCCTATCCTTAGGGCCTTTACCGGTAAGCTATTGTTGAACGGTGTGAGTATGAGATTAATCTAACACTTGAGGGCTTACTGAGTAAGGTGAGTGCCCTGGTATGCTTTATTAGTAACCTTAGGATTGCCTAAGTATCAGAGTAAAGGGGTGCTACTTGTATGAGAGGGTAATCACCACTGTCCTTGGGTAATCTCGTGAGTTATATCTCTCAATGTGATTGATTAGATTCAGAGAATGATTTCAGAAATTATGTTAACGATTTTCAAATATTAAATAATATGTTGTTATATAAACTCATATTAGTCATACACTGTTTTAATATATTGTTTCTTCCCTTACTGAGATGTGTCTCACCCGAATATGAATTTATCTTTTTCAGGATTTCCTCGAGATCGAGCTTTGAGAGCTCGAGGTTTTTATAGCATTATTGGGAAAAAGAAAAATAAAAGGGTATATTTCTATGTTAATTTTGGGATGTATAAAATTTATGTTTTATGTTTTAAGTCTTCTAGATATTATGAATGGTTGTGAAACATACTGGTATTGTGAATACTAAATATTTTTGGGAGATATGTGTATATATGGGAATACAGGTGGATGCATGATTTATTATGGTGTGTAGATGGATGTAGAAAACTCTGGTATTATATTTGTTGAAAGATTGTAGTTATGTTTTCCGCTGCGTATATTATGAATTATGGATTATCAAGATTTCATCAGGTATAATGCGTTGAACTCAGGTTTAAGGGTTCGAGGCGTTACACATGTAACTCCCCTCTACTCTAATACATTATACAACCTAGTATGGCTAAATATGATACCTATCAGAGCACTTGTCTTTCTCAACAAGCCCTCAGGCGGAGAGTTTACCTCGACCCAAGTACATATAATACTACAATATATAATATATTTATTCTTTACTCTATATCTGTTATCTCCATAATACTCATCTTTTCATGATCTCCGTTCTCACATTTCTCAGGATTTCACATCACAAAATCTCATTTCACATTTTTCATTTTCTGTCTTCACATACTCAATTTTCACAAATAATTCATATACACTGCTATATAATATTCACTGGTTAAATGAATAATTATGCATTTAGAACTCACTGCCAGATGGATAAACACTGTTATGCTTCCCCCCCATGACAGGTTGTGCAGCCCGTAGGCTGGACTTAACCCTGGTCAGCCCACCAGAGTTAAATTAGTAACAACCTTTTCATTCTGTAAGTCAGATTGGCTATTCCCATACTGGTCTAGACTCCAGGGGGACTCTACCCTTCTCAGCACAATAGACTATCCCGTCTCCACACTCTCTCTAAGACGTGTGAGTGCACTAACTCGTTAGAAATCACGTGCAATAGTATTGTGCCTACTATGGTCCACCGGAGTTCTCAAACCATAACTTGCAATTTAACATTCACATTTGGCTCTATTTTAAACAATTACACACAATAAATATTCTCAACACATTTCAGTATTTCCAACATCTCATAAATATATCATAATTCAACATAATATATTCACTTTACTCATGCCACACGATACAAATAATACGTATAATTATATCATATGAAATAATAAGCCAGTCCATGTTCATCATCTATTTTACTGAAAATACACGTTAAATTATCTCCACAATTTATTCATAAAATCCGTTACTTTAATCATTGAATTTTTGCAAATAATAACTAATAACACAGCCCTAGGCTCAAAATCACAGTTTAAACGATTGGCTTTTCAAAACCCACATGATATATATATATATATAATTTTCATTTTAATCGGTTGAATTACAAAATTACTGGCTTAATCTATTCCCCTTACCTAGTTTCCTGAACTATGCCAGCAGGGACCCCAAAATGATGCTCATTTGAACCCTGAAATTCACATTCTTTTTCTCAGATCAATCAACTCATCTCCAAGAATAAGTCTCATTTAACATTTCATAGGCTCTATATACTCAAAATAAATAATTAAACCCTAAAATAACTTACTTACTTTGATTTTGGAGTGGTGCCCAAGAACTCCAAATCAATAATCCCCTCTAGTTAAGTTGTATAGAATCTCCCCACGAATCCCGTGGTAACTTTTGATCGTCAAAACGGGTTTAGACTGAGCAAAAATCAAAGAGAGATGGTGTAACGCCCGACCCACCATATGGGCTCGGGGTGCTACTTTAGTGACACCTATATACTTAATACCATAATCATTATATAATTGCAGCGAAAGTAAATAAAATATTCTCCATAATCTATTACCAGAGTTCTAAACTATTAACATACACAAAAGTCTCCTAATATCCATATTACAAATCAAAGTACAATACCAAAAACTAATTCAATCCATACACTCATATTATATACTCAGGGCTTCAAAACCAATTTAAATACAGAAGAGTTCTTACTGACACTCACAAAATTAACTAGCTATCACCTCGCCCAGAGCCCGCTAAACTCAACCTCGAGATGGTCCTAAAAAGATAATTTGTATATTGGGGTGAGACACCTCTCAATAAGGAAGATTAAGTTAACATCAGTGTGTGGTTGGCATGTATTTAGTGTTTACAGAAAACATCCATCCTTCATTTAACCGAAAATAACTACTTTACATTGTACTCACTTTATACAGTTGAAAATACTCATCTCGTTTCCATAGTATAAACAGTTCAATAAATAAGTAACATTATTTACATAAATCTATAGATATGCATAAAAGACACTCCCTAGGAGTAAACACCATTTACTTCCCCCATGGTACGGGTTATGCGGTCCAAAGGCTGGACCAAGCCTGGGGTAATCAACCCAAACTAAGTCAAATCATACGTTTGCCAATACACTTGCAGGCATCTGCACCTCACTTGCAGGTCCGATTGCCTTACCTCTTCGTGGTCTAGACTTCTAGGGAAGGTACACCCTCTACTAAGGCTAATCAGTTGAGACCACCCTACACTTATATCAAGAATAGTGTGGGCACACATAGCCAAAATACTAAATATCTAGCAGCGGTATTGTGCTTATAACATAATTGGTCCTTAGGTTCCTAAAGCATATCATGCAATTTAAGTAATAAAAATTGCATTTCAAACTCATTTCGTATAAAACCTGTCATATTAAAAAATCATAGCCCTCGGTCGTCATATAAAACTCAGCTCACAGCCATTATATCAAATATCGGCCCTCGGTCGTCATATAAAACTTAGCTCACGACCGCTATATCAAATCCCTGCATTTTTTCACAAACAGTTCCAGTCTTTCACAAACATTCACAAACTCAGTTATACAATAACCTCTAAATACTATTTATCTGCCACACAATTTCAGTATACAGTATATTTCCTTTATAACATCAAACCAAACTTTCCACCATTCATTTTTACTCAAAATACCATATCATATATCTTTCGTTTGGAAAGCCCATTCTGAATGGTTGGATTTTGAAATAACAACTAAAAACATAAATATACATATATAGCATTTTAATCGGTTCAACTTTAGAAAAATCCTGACTTAACATAATCCCCTTACCTATTTCTTGAGAGAGTTCCTACAACGCTCCTGTAGCCCATCCTACGACGATTCGAAGCCCAAAACCCTGAAAACACATTTCCTTAGTTTAATCAACTCAAATCATAGATTAGTAACCATTAAACATCCCCAGGCCCATACACCCCATTTAAGTAGTTATATGCTAGACAAATAGCTCATTTCTACCCTTACCTCAACTTTGGGGTGATGCTTGGAAAGACCCCGTTCAAGAATCCACTCCACTAGACTTGTAGAGAATCTCCCCTAGATCCTCGTAGTAATTTTCGATCATCAATTCGAGCTACGAACGGCAACGAATCGTAGAGAGAGAGTGAGGGGCTCGATTTAGAGAGAGAGAGAGAGAGAGAGAGTGAGAGAGATATTCAATTTATTAATCAAGAAGTAACTAAAAATGTATTTATAGGCCATTGATTTTGCCATATTTGTCGACGAATTGGAGCCTTTGTCGATGAATTGCAGAAGGGCATTTGTCGACAAAAGAAAGGGTTTGTCGACGAACCTAAAGCTTGAAATTTCCTTTCATTTGGGATCTCTTTGTCGACGATGCCTAAACTTCATCGACGAACCACATAAGGGCATTCGTCGATGAAATCAGGGGATTCGTTGACGAACCCTACTTCTTTGCCCTTTTTAAATTTTATTTTTTTTCTTATTTATTTCTTTTATTTTCTTGGTTTAGGTTTCTACAATTTCCCCCCTTATAAAAATTTTATCCTCAAAATCGCTAACTAATACCAATCATATCCTTATCTTATAATCCATCTATGCTGAAGAGCCGGTAGCCACCCACATAGAGGTTTCATCCCTAGTTTATTAATTACCCTTACTTATGGCGGAGGAATACCGTGGTTACACAGAACACCTTGGAAGATTACAATATCATACAAAACTCTTCCAAAGACCATCCATATACGAAATCATAACAAACTAAACAAACCTACCTTACCTGACTTGCAAATAAAACTAACACTTTCTTGTGTTGCCTACTAATCTGTCTGGGGTTAAACCTCTCTGAAAAGTTATGGGTATTTCTGTTTCTAACTCCCAAGAAGCCTCCTCTACTATGTGATTCCACCACAGCACCTTCACTAACAGTATATCCTTAGTATGCAATTCCTATATTTTCCGATCTATAATCAGAACTGGTACCTCCTTGTATGCCAAAGCATCCCCGATCTCCAAAGGCTCATAACTTATCATGTGCGAAGGATCTAGCATGTATTTCCTCAACACTAATACGTGGAAAACATTATGAACTTTAGACAATGCTGGGGGTAATGCCACTCGATAGGCAATTGGACCTATCCTTTCTAGGATCTCAAATGGCTCAATGTATCTTGGACTCAACTTTCCTTTCTTCCCAAACCTCATCACCCCTTTCATCAAAAAAATCCTCACAAATATCATATCACCGATCTTGAACTCTAGCTCCCGTTGACGAGTATCCGCATAACTCTTCTGCTGAATTTGTGCTACTTTAATCCTCACCCTAATAAATCCAACCTTTGCAGAGGTTTACTAAACTAATTCTAGCCCCAAAATTTGCCGCTTGCCTACCTCATCCTAGTACAATGGAGATCGGCACCAGTGACCATACAAAGCATTATATGGTGCCATAGCGGTAGATACCGAATCCAACTATCCCCGAAATTCAACACATATGCCCGCAACATATCCTCTAGAATTTGAATGGTCTTCTCGGACTACCCATTCGTCTGCAGGTGAAACGTGGTACTGAAAGTGAGTTGAGATCCCAAGGCATTGTGCAAACTCTTCCAGAATCGATAAGTGAACCATGGATCTTGATTTGAAACTATAGAAAATGGGACGCTATGAAGTCATACAATCTTCTACACATAAAGCTCTTCCAGCCTATTCATAGAGTAACTAACTCTGATCGGAATGAAGTGTGCAGTTATCATCAATCGATCTATAATAACCCAAATAGCATTCTGCTCATGCACTTCCAAAGGTACACATAACCTAGTGTGAAATCTAAGAACTTCATCCTCAGAAACAATGAAATTTGGTTACTACTCACTTCATACTTTCTCTACAATTTTTATTAACTCTGCGTCTTTCGTCTGAGTGGCTTTAGTTTTCTCCTATAAAATTGGTTAAACGATCAAACTGGCCATGATCACTAGTGGATCCCCCAACCACTATCTCCACACCCAACCTCTCCAGGTTCATCTTGATCGGATGGTGTACCACAATCGCTGAAACTGACGCACCCATCGACTTTTGACTCAAAGCATTGGCTACCACATTCGCCTTTCTTGGGTGGTAACTAATGGTACAATCGTAGTCCTTAATCAACTCAAGTCATCTCCTTTGCCTCATTTTCAATTCTTTCTAGGTGAAAAAGTATTTAAGACTCTTATTGTAATTACCCAAAGAATAATGGCATTTAAATAATAGAGAGAGAGAGAGAGAGAGAGAAAGAGAGAGAGAGAGAGAGAGAGAGAGAGAGAGAGAGAGAGAAATGGAAATAGTAAAGAGGCAGCAGCATCCTTCGTTGACGAACACAATATTCGTCGACGACATGGCACTATAAGCTCGTCGACAAGGGTGTATTTCGTCGAGGATAAAATACCGAGAGGATGTCTTAGGAGACTCTGAATTTCGTCGACAAAGGGGACAATTCGTCGACAAATTGCCTCTTAACCTCGTCGACGAGGTGACGTGGGTCATTGACGAAGCCCATAGTATAAATAGTCCAAACCTCAGATTTTACGTAGAAACATTGGTAGAAAATATCCTCTCTCTCCTCCCTATGATTTCTCTCTCCTCTTTCTTCGATTTCGGCTCCGTTATTCACCAGATCGACAATCTGAGGCCACCACGACGCTCTTGGGGAAGTTCCCTCCAAATCTACTGGAACGGATTGTTGGTGGGGCAGAGTTGGAATTCATCCCTGGGTTAAGGTAAGACTTTTTATGCAAAATTTGATCTTACCGTAGTTATAGGAAATGTTATTCATGAAAAAATACAGAAGTTTAGTTCTGAAAGATGTCGTTTTCAGGGTGTTGAACGGGAAACCCTACGGGTGCAGGACGAGTGTACTTTAGAGGGGTTTTCTTCTTAAAAATCAGGTAAGAGAATAAACTAAAACAGTTATTTTTCCATGAAAATTATTATTAATTGATTAATAGAATTATATTCGGAAAAGCATGTATTATATTTGAATATTACTGAGAAAATGCATGTTTGGGAAAATATTGATGTTATACAGGAAATGTGATTTTAGAATGAAATGTATGGTTTTATCTAGCATTGTGTGACATGAATATTATTTTATAAGAAAAGTATTATATTATGGCAAATTTTATGAATGAAGTATGTTTTTAGAAATTATGCAATAATGCAGTACATTATGGTTTTAAAATACATGATAAATGAATTATTTATTCAGAATGATATGAATGAAATGTTCGGCGCAAGGGCGTGATTGATAGTCGGCGCAAGGCCATGTTTTATGTATGATTTTGAAGCAAGGCCGTATTTATGAATGTTTGGTGCAAGGTCGTAGATATGAAAGAAACTGGCGCAAGGCCATATGTATGTATGTTATTTTAGAAAATGTTATCAATCTATTTATATTAGACAAGTATATTATCATGTATCATATGTTATCAGAACCCGGATGATAGTTCAGTTCAGTTACAGGAGCACGGTACCGTAGTTATACAGATCATATTACTATGTTCAAACTTGTGCTAACCGCCCCACAAGGGGGTGGGAGATGGATAGTTGATGTGGCTTTCAGTGTAGAGTTGTAGATGTCCACCTGGAAGTCTGGACCAGGGAGTGGCGGGCCCATCGTACTTACAGATATTTTTGACTAGGCAGTGGTCGGCCAGCCATTGTTGGGTCCCACCTTCGGGCTGCACAACCTGTCATGGGGGGGGTAGTACATGACATCAACTAGCTATTCATCCTGAGTAAATTTTTAGTATTATCAGTTATATGAAACATTTCATGATCAGTATGAATTATTAGAAATTATGAAAGTATATGATTATTCCAGTATGATATGATGAATGTTTTCCAGCATATGAAATGTATTGTATATGTATCATAGTATTAAATATTCAAGTTGCCACACAACTGTATTTAGTTTATTTTCCCTTATTGAGAAGTGTCTCACCCCCGAACGTTAAATAATTTTTAGAAAACCCAGAAAGAGCGATGAATTGAGGCCGCAGTTGAGATAGTGTGATAATACCCTGCTTGGAGGGTACGTTTTGTTCTAGGGACAGGAAAATTTTGTTGTGGGTTCCCAGACATGTAACTATTTTTGTATTTTTGGAGACTGTATATAAATACAATATTTTGGGAATGTTGTAGATTCCGGTATTATGTATTTTGTGGTTATGAGAATGTGATTTATATTTGCTGTTGCTTAAGTTTTTGTTGTGAATGTCATATGTGTCCCCATTACCCATGGGTTCGAGTTGACCTTATTATTAAATATGTTTTACTATATATGATAAATAAAGCAAGTCGTTACAGTTTGGTATCAGAGCCTATGATACTAGGTTCTATAGACTTTAGAATGCAGCAGTAATAATACCGGAGTATAGGATAAGGGAATTTGAGGTCTGATTTTGTAGTCTAGATGCAGGACTTTTGTGGTGGTTTGTGTGATTTTCCTAGGGTGACGATTTCAGGAAAGTCATGGTAAACTATCGTTGAGTTGGGTATCTAGGTTGCAGGATTAAACCTTGAATAAAGATCAGAAGTGATGAATTAATTAAGGAAATATTGTACTAGTTGGATGATATGTTATGGTGATAGGGTTCTAAGATAAGTTATTTGTTTTTCAAGATGGACCCTAGTGGTAGTAGTGCCCATGCCAGTGTGAATGAGGGTACTGGGCCCTCAAGTGTTGCGGGCGATGATTCAAATGCAGTTTACGCTGCGTGGCACAGCAGGTTATGGTAGAAATTGCTAGGAATTCCAGGGAGCTGGGTGGTTTGTCTGCAGGCCACGGCAGCTCAATCGAGAAATTTATTAAGATTAATCCTCCAGTTTTCTTAGGAGGAATTGATCCTGCAACTGCTGAAAACTGGGTGCAGGAGATTGAGAAAGTATTTGCAGTGTTGCAGTGTTCGAAGGAGCAGAGGGTATTATTTGCTACATATAAATTGACTAGAGAGGCCGAGAGATGGTGGACGATGGTGAAACTCTTAGAGCAGTAGAGAACGATACCTATGGAGATGACGTAGGAGTGGTTTAAGGAGACATTTTTCGATAGGTATTTTCCAACCTCGTCCAGGGAAGCTAAGATTAAGGAGTTCCTGAATCTGAAGCAAGGACAACAGACCGTACAACAGTATACGGTGAGGTTCATTGAACTATCTTGCTTCGCCCTGTACATTATTCTAGATGAGGCGAAAAAGGTACGACAGTTTGAAAGAGGCCTGAGGAGGGAAATATATAAGCAGGTGTCGATATTGAAGTTGTAGGATTTTGCTAAGGTGGTTGATAGGGTCACTATAGCAGAGGTTGGGGAGCAGATGGAGGCTGAGGAGCAGAGACAGAGCAAGAGATCCACACCTTCTGGTTCCCAGCAGGGAGTCGGCCGTGGTTTGTGGAAGAAAGGTGGATACTACAGAGATCGGAGGCAGGAGACAGGGATTCGGGGTTTTCAAGGTACGCAGCCACTTCCAGCTTGCCCGACTTGTGGCAAGAGACACCCGAGGGAGTATCGTGTCGAGTGAGGTATTTGCTATTGGTGTGGGGAGCCAGGACATGTGATGAGAGATTGTCAGGCTTAGATTGGTACTGCTCTTGCTCCTAGACTTGCTCGAGGAGGCTATCAGGTGCCACGTAGAGGCCAATAGAGGAATATGGCTCCAGCTAGGGTCTTTACTCTAACACCGGGTGATGCTGAGGTGGTCGGCAACGTGGTGATAGGTACGGTTAATATGTTTTCATTTAAAGTTATTACACTATTTGACTCAGGGGCCACGCACTCATTTGCATCTATGGAGTGTGTTAAAGTGTGTGGGGCTAAAACATAATCACTAGATGTTGAATTATTAGTTGCTACACTGACCAGGTCAGCGGTTAGATATAGTAGGATGCTCTGTGGTTTTCCAGTTGATGTTCAGGGGAGAATTTTATCTGCTGACTTAGTGGTGCTGGATACGCGTAGGTTTGATATCATCGTCGACATGGATTGGCTAGCAGCTAATTCTGTCATTATAGATTGTCGTGCGAGAGAAGTGATATTCAAACTGTCAGGAAGACCATAATTCATATTTACAGGGTCATAAGTGCAATCTCTGCCTCATGTGGTCTCAGCTATTTAGGCGAGGAGACTACTCCAGAGTGGTTGTCAGGGATTCGTGACTTTTGTGAAAGAAATGTCAGAGAATGAACTGAAACTTATCAATACGCCTATGGTGAAAGAATATATAGATGTTGTAGTGACCCGAAGAATAATAGCATTTTAATAATAATAAGAGGGAAGAAAATAGATACAGAAACAGAAGGAGGCTGTAGACTTTGTCGACAAACGCTCTGCGTTCGTCGACGACATTGCATTTTGGAGAATAAAATAATTTTAAGGAACTGCCTAGCTTCGTTGACGAAGATCTGAAGAATTTCATTGACGAATACAAGGCTTTGTCGATGAGAAAATACCGAGAGACGGTTCGGGCTGCTCTAAATTTCGTCAACGAATACAGGGCTTCATCGACGAATTTACTAAAAGATTCGTCAACGAAGTGACGTGTCTCGTTGATGAATCTGGCCCTATAAATAGATAAAAACCAGATTTTTATTCATTTCTCTCACCGCTCTCTCTCTTCTCTCTCTCCTACGTCACTCTCTCCCTTCTCTCTTCATTTTCGGCCCCACCAGACGTCGGATTAACGATCCAAAGCCACCATGATGCGAAGTTCTCTTCAAGTTTGCTAGGACGGATCGTCGGTGGGATCGAGTTGGATTTCATCCCAAATTCAGGGTAAGGACTGTTAGCCCATTTTTGGCCTTATAGTAGTTATAAGAAATGATGTAGGCAGAAAAATACTGATATTTTGTTCTAACATATGTTGGTTTCAGGGTGTTTTGTAGGAGGCCCTACGGGTATTAGGCTAGTATTCCATAGGGGCTCTCCAGTAGTCAGGTAAGGGAAATATGCTATGCTAGGTAATTTTTAAAATGTTATACAGTTTATTTAATGATGAAAATTATGTATTACAGTGTCGTGTGGCTTTTGAATATGAATATAGTACGAATATAAGTTTTACGATATTTCAGTATCCTGATTTTACGATATTTTAGTACCATGATTTTATGGATTTTAGTACCATGATTTTATGAATCTCAGTATCATGATTACACGAATATCAGTATTATGATTATGCAGTTTCAGTGTTATGATTATACAGTTCTCAGTATTACGACATATGAATTACAATACAATTATGCAGCATCATAGTTATTTCAGTACTTCAGAATCATGGTAAATAAGATATATATATATATATATATAGAAATATATTATATGATATCAGACCCTATTGGACTTGCAACTACAGAGCACGGTACCGTTGCTACAGATATTATGTTACTTTATGAGTGCAACCACCTATTTAGATAATACGTGGTAAAGTTAATCACCTAGGCCCTTGAAGAGGTTAGGCTCCCCATCTAGATATGGATTGAGGTGGGCAGATTGACCGATGGAGTATAGTGATTTATTCCTGGTTGCCTAGCCAAGGTAAATCCCGCCTATGGGCTGCACAACCCTATCATGAGGGGGTAAGTCATGACACACAGATAGTCATAGGGAACATTTTCAGTTTTTATTACGTATGTATAGATTTGCAGAAATAGGGAACATACTTACTTATATTAGAAGTATTTTGAATAATAAACTCTAATACTATCATGTTAAGCAATAGGGACAGAGGTGGTGGATTTTATCACTTATACTTCAGTATATCTTCAGTTATACATGATTATTTGAAAGTAGATTTTCATGATATAGTAGCTCATTTGCCACATGCTAGTAATAGCATATTTCTTCTTTTTGAGCGTTGGCTCATCCCAGTGTTGAATTATTTTTCAAGTGATCCAGGTAGGTGAGCAGATCAGGCTCGCAGGTAGAGGGGCTTCAGTGGTGCCCTATCAGAGAGTGAGTACATTTTTGGGAATGATTTTTGTATACCCTATCTAGTTGAGGATGCTTTGGGAATAGAGATATGTATATATTTTTGGAAACATGTAGTACTCTAGTATTGTGTGGTATTGTATATATATGTTCAAATGATAATGCCTATGTGGTTTATGCTTCTCGCTGCTTAGGTTTATGGTTGGGTTTACCCCAGTATGGTATCAGAGCATGTAGAATATTATAGTATAAAAAAAATTAGTTTATTAAGCAGGTTGTTACAGATGTGTTTCCAGATGAATTACCAAGTCTGCCACCTGATCGTGAGATAGATTTCCCTATTGATCTACTTCCAGGTACAGCACCGATCTCTAAAGCACCATATCGAATGGCGCCTGTAGAGTTGGCAGAATTAAAAGATCAGTTGCAGGATTTACTTGATAAGGGCTTCATACGACCTAGTGTATTTCCATGGGAAGCTCCAGTACTATTTGTGAAGAAAAAAGGCGGGCCTATGAGGATGTGCATAGAATACAGGGAGATTAATAAAGTAACAACTAAGAACAAGTATCCTCTACCCCGTATAGATGATTTGTTTGACCAGCTCCAGGGTACACTGGTGTATTCCAAGATTGACCTCAGATCTGGTTACCATCAAGTAAAGGTAAAAGCAGAGGATGTATCGAAGACGGCTTTCAGGACCAGGTATGGACATTATGAGTTTCTTGTTATGCCATTTAGTCTGACGAATGCTACTGTGATATTTATAGATTTGATGAATAGGATTTTTCATCCATATTTAGATCAGTTTGTTGTTGTTTTTATTGATGATGTACTGGTCTATTCGAGGAGCTATAAGGAGCACAAGATACATTTGAGGTAGGTCTTGCAGATGCTCAGGGAGAAGAAGTTGTATGCAAAGTTCAACAAATGTGACTTCTGGCTCGAGAAAGTTGTGTTTTTGGGGCATGTTGTCTCAGGAGACGGAATTTCTGTGGATCCTAGTAAGATTGAGGCGGTAGTGAATTGGGCTAGACCAAGGAATGTCCAGGAGATCATGATTTTCTTGGGGTTAGCTGGTTATTACCGTCATTTCGTTGAGGGATTCTCAGCCTTATTAGGGCCTCTGACACGAATGACTAAAAAGAATGTCAGATTTGAATGGGACAACAACTGTGAGCAGAGTTTTCAGGAATTGAAGCAGAGACTAGTCACAACACCAGTTCTGATCATCCCGTCAAGGGATGAAGGTTATACTATTTACAGTGATGCATCCTTGAAAAGACTTGACTGTGTATTGATGCAGCATGGCAGGGTGGTGGCGAATGCGTCTAGATAGTTGAAAGAATATGAGAAAAACTACCCTATCCATGATCTTGAATTGGCTGCAGTGGTATACGCATTGAAGACTTGAAGGTATTACCTATACGGTGAGCGGTGTGATATTTTCTTTGACCACAAGAGTTTGAAGTATTTCTTCACTCAAAATGAACTGAATAGGAGACAGAGAAGGTGGTTGGAGCTTATTAAAGATTTCGATTGTACTATCAGCTACCACCTGGGGAAAGCAAACGTGGTAGCTGATGCACTGAGCAAGAAGTCTGGGGAATCAGCGTTAGCGGCTATGGAGATTCAATATCCGATTATGATGGATCTGGAGGGACTCAGCATCAAATTGGTCGAGGGTGATCCTCAGGTATGTATCGCCAGTTTAGTAGTATAACCTACTTTGCAAGAGAGGATTAAAGCCGCTTAGAAGGAAGATCCAAAATTAGCAGAGGTGATAGATAGAGTACAGACTAGTTAGGGAGAGGAATTCTGCATTACAGATGATGGAGCTTTACGGTTCCATTCCAGATTGTGTGTTCCTGCTGATGCTGACATCAGGAAGGCTATCTTAGAGGAGGCTCACAGATCTTTATACACAGTTCATCCCGAAAGTACGAAAATGTATAGGGATCTGTGAGAGTTTTATTGATGGAGTGGTATGAAGAGAGAGATTGTCGAGTATGTAGCACAGTGTCTGACATGCCAACAGGTAAAAGTTGAGCACTAGAGACCAGAGGGTCAGTTGCAGCCGCTATTTATCCCAATGTAGAAGTGGGATCATATATCTATGGATTTTGTCTCAGGGCTGCCGACGGCATTGCACAACCAAAATGCCATTTGGGTGATTGTTGACTGTTTAACTAAGACCGCCTATTTCCTCCCTATTAAGATCAGCTACTCCCTCCACCGTTTGGCAGATATTTACATTCAGGAGATAGTCCGTTCTCACGGAGTGCCTGTGTCCATAGTGTCAAATCGAGACCCGCGTTTCACGTCACAGTTCTGGAGAAGCTTGCAAGAAGCTTTAAGGTCTCAACTATCATTTAGCACAACATTCTATCCTCAGTCATATGGGCAGACTAAGAGGACAATGTAGATACTAGAAGATATGCTCCGAGCTTATTAGATTTTGGGGGTAGTTGGACTCAGTTCATACCGCTAGTAGAGTTCGCGTATAATAACAGTTATTAGGCCAACATTGGCATGGCACCGTTTGAGGCTTTATACGGCAGGAGATGCCAATCTCCTTTGTATTGGGACGAGATGGGTGAGCAGCGAGTTGTGGGACCAGAGCTTGTGCAGCAGGCGTACGATAAGGTTCGGCTCATTATAGATAGAATCAAAGCAGTTCAAAGCGGACAGAAGAGTTATGCTAATAATCGCTGCAGGAAATTAAAGTTTGATATCGACACTCATGTATTTTTGAAGATAGCTCCATTAAAAGAGGTTATGAGGTTTGGAAGAAAGGGCAAACTTAGCCCTAAGTTTATCGATCCATTTGAGATTCTAGAGAAAGTAGGGTCGTTTGCCTATAGGTTAGCTTTACCACCTGCGTTATCTAGGATGCATGACGTATTCCATGTTTCTATGTTAAGGAGATACATCACATACCCTTCTCATATTATCAGTTATAATGAACTAGAGTTTAGTGATTCGCTAGTCTATGAGGAGATACTAGTGCAGATTCTGGATAGAAGAGAACAAGAACTACGTAATAAGAAGATTCCTCTAATAAAGGTTCTATGGAGGAATCATGCAATAGAAGAGGCTTCTTGATAGCTCGAAGAACATATCAGACTAAAATACCCATAATTGTTCCAAGAAGTTCATATGTAATTAGGAAATGTAAGTAAGTATGTAATATTTCTTTTGCAGGTACATGTAATGATTTAGTTAGTAAGTAGTATTTTAGTTTTGGGGGAAATTTTATTTTGTATATGTAATCTCTCAGAACTTGAAATGTCACGGTATTCCTCCGCCATAAGTGAGGGTAAGTAATAAAATAAGTAGATCTTTTGACTTTTAACGGATGATGAGTTATATGAATAGTAAATTTCAAGGATGAAATTTTATAAGAAGGGGAGAATGTAATGACCTGAAGAATAATGGTATTTAAATAATAGAGAAAGAGAAAAAAATGGAAGTAGAAAAGAAGCAGCAGCAGCCTTCGTCGACGAACGTGATGTGACTATGAGCTCGTCGACAAAGGTGTATTTCATCAACGAGAAAATACCGAGAGGATGTCTTGGGCAACTCTGAATTTTGTCGATGAAGGGGAGAGTTCGTCAATGAATTGCCTCTTGATCTCGTCAACGAGATGATGAGGCTCGTCGAGGAAGCCCATAGTATAAATAGCCCAAACCTTGGATTTTATGTAGAAAAATCGACAAAAAATATCCTCTCTCTCCTCCCTACGATTTCTCTCTCCTCTCTCTTCGATTTCGGCTCCGCTGTTCATCATATCGACGATCTGAGGCCACCACAACGCTTTTGGGGAAGTTCTCTCCAAATCTGCCGCAGCGGATCGTTGATGGGGCAGAGTTGGAATTCATCCCTAGGTTAAGGTAAGGCTTTTTATGCAAAATTTGGTCTTACCGTAGTTATAGGAAATGTTATTCACGAAAAAAATACTAAAGTTTAGTTCTGAGAGTTGTCGTTTTCAGGGTGTTAAACAAGGAACCATATAGGTGTAGGACGAGTGTACTTTAGGTGGGGTTTGCTTCTCAGAAATCAGGTAAGAGAATAAACTAAAGCAGTTATTTTTTCATGAAAATTATTATTAATTGATTAATAGAATTATATTCAGAAAAGCATGTATTATATTTGAATATTATTGAATATTATATTTGAATATTTGAATATTATTGAGAAAATGCATATTTGGGAAAATACTGTTGTTATACAGGAAATATGATTTTAGAATGAAATGTATAGTTTTATCTAGCATTGTGTGGCATGAATATTATTTTACAAGAAAAGTATTATGCTATGGCAAATTTTATGAATGAAGTATATTTTTAGAAATTATGCAGTAATGCAGTACATTATGGTTTTAAAATACATGATAAATGAATTATTTTTTCAGAATGATATGAATGAAATGTTCGGCGCAAGGCCGTGATTGATAGCTAGCGCAATGCCGTGTTTTACGAATGACTTCGGAGCGAGGTCGTATTTATAAATGTTCGGCGCAAGGCCGTAGATATGAAAGAAATTGGCACAAGGCCATATGTATGTGTGTTATTTCAGAAAATGCTATCAATCTATTTATGTTAGACAAGTATATTATCATGTATTATATGTAATCAGAGTCCGGATGATAGTTCAGTTCAGTTACAGGAGCACGGTGTCGTAACTATACAAATCAGATTACTATGTTCAGACTTGTGCTAACTGCCCCACAAGGAAGTGGGAGATGGATAGTCGATGTCGATTTCAGTGTAGAGTTGTAGACGTCCACCTGGCAGTCCGGACCAGGGTGTGGCAGGCCCATCGTACTTACAAACATTTTTGACTCGACAATGGTCGGTCAGCTATTGTCGGGTCCCACCTTCGGGCTGCACAACCCGTCATGGGGGGTAATACATGACATCAACTAACTATTTATGCTGGCTAAATTTTCAGTATTATCAATTATATCAGACATTTCATGATCAGTATGAATTATTAGAAATTATGAAAGTATATGATTATTCCAATATGATATGATGAATGTTTTCCAACATATGAAATGTACTGTATATGCATCATAATATTAAATATTCAAGTTGACACACAGCTGTATTTAGTTTATTTTCCTTTACTGAGAAGTGTCTCACCCCCGAACATTAAATAATTTTAAGGAAACCTAGAAAGACCGACGGATCGAGGCCGTCGTTGAGATAGTGTGATAATACCCTACTTGGAGGGTAAGTTTTGTTCTAGGGACAAGAAATTTTTGTTGTGGGTTCCTAGACATGTAACTATTTTTTTATTTTTGGAGACTGTATATAAATACAGTATTTTAGGAATGTAATAGGTTCTGGTATTATGTATTTTGTAGTTATGAGAATGTGATTTATATTTACTGCTGCTTAGGTTTTCGCTGTAAATGTCAGATGTGTCCCCGTTACCCATGGGTTCGAATTGACCTTATTATTAAATATGTTTTATTATATGATAAATAAAGCAGGTCGTTACACTTATGGTTAGTAAAGATCTCACACCTTTCACTGTATAGGTAACGCCGCCAGACCTTTAGTGCAAAAACCACTGCTGCAAGCTCCAAGTCGTGCATATGGTAGTTCTTCTCGTACTCCTTGAGTTGGTGAGAAGCATATGCAATAATTTTTCTCTGTTGCATCAAGACACACCCGAGTCATTTATGAGATGCGTCACTGAAAATCACAAAACCACCATACCCTGATGGAATGGTTAACACTGGGGCTATGACTAGTCACTGCTTATATTCTTGAAAACTCTAGCCACACTCCCAAGTCCACTCAAACTTACCATTCTTCCTCGTAAGTTGCATCAAAGGACCTAACAGCCTGGAGAAACCCTTGACGAACCAGCGATAGTACCTTTCCAGACCCAAAAAAATTATAATCTCATGCACGTTCTTTGGTCCCTCCTAATCAACTATCGCCTCTACTTTGCTTGGGTCCATTGAAATCCTTTACCTAGACACTACATGTCCTAGAAATGCCACTTGTTCAAGCCACAACTCACATTTCTTGAATTTAGCAAATAACCTATTCTCTATGAGTACCTGAAGTACTAGCCTCAAATGAGCTTCATGCGCTACAGGACTCCTCGAATAAACCAAGATGTCATCAATGAACACCACCATGAACTGACCTAAGTACTCATGGAGCACCCTATTCATCAAGTCCATGAATGCTACTAGCGCATTTGTCAAACCGAACGACAAAACCAAAAATTCATAATGGTCATATCAGATTTGGAAAGTTGTCTTCGACACATCCTCTGTGTTGACTTTTTGAGTCTGATCCCTATTTTGATACTAACAAAACACATGTTTCTTATGTATGTATTTAGTGATTGAGCATATTATAATTCAACACACACATAAGAAAACTGGCAATGTAAGCCTTGAAGGGCGTAAATACTATACACTCAGGCGCATTCTAAGATGTCAGAAGAGCGAAGAAGAAGACATATTTATTTTAATCTGTATATGCATTTAATTTTTATATTTTGGTCTATAATAACTGTATACATCTTGCATGATATGACTTAATGTTTAGACAGGACCATAAATTGACCGTAAGGAACCAAACCTGACTTCGATCAACTTTTGGTCGACCGATGCCAGATTTTTGGGCTATATTAAAAATCCTAGGCCGTAGATTGACCCTACGTCCCTACACGTAACTTTAAACTCAAAACAAGACCTAAAACTTAAAATTAAAAGGGATTTGGGCGACCGAACTAGGCACATTAAAAATACCCTGGTCGATTGAATGGTTGAAAAGTCAGAAGGTTGACTTGGGTTGGGCAACCAAACCAAATTGAATTGAGTGTCCTCAGTCGACTGAACATATATTACTGACTTGTGCACCTGCCTCAGGTACCTAAACTTCATGTTCATTTTTACCTCGGGTGATCGAAATGATAAGTATGGCAGACCGAACTTAGAACCGGACGACCAAACCTCGAACATTTGGAAAATCACCTTGGTTCAGCCACCTGAACCTATCCTCGGGCACCTGAAGTTGAAAATTCAAATTTTCCAATTGTGAGTGTTCGGGTGACCGACCCTGAAGTCCTGGCAACCGAAACTCTCGGGTTGCCGAAAATTAACTGTGGTAATTAAGGTTAAAACTCAATTAAATCTTTTTCAAAATACCGAGCGTGTCCCCAATGGTTATAATTTTGGAAAATTTATAAATACCCCCTCATTACTCTAGATTAGTAACTTTGATTAACTCCTAAGTCCTCTCAAATTATTTTGTTAATCAAAGTTTCCCCAAACCATTTTTATTGCAAAAATCATTCCTTTGGGGAAAATGTTTTAAACAAAAACTCTCAAACTCTCTTTCCATTCACTTATTTCAAAATCACTTTGAAAGAGAGTATATTTATTTTGGGCATTTCATTTGTATTCACAAGCACATACTCTCACTTGTTATTTATTTTCTAAAAATCATTTTAAGAGTATTGGTTGGGTTTTTCTTGGTTATTTCTTTGATAAATATTTTTTTAGGAGAAAAATTATTTACAGCACAAATATTTTCTTGAGCTTAAATTCCTAGATTTTCCAAATATTCTTTATTTGCAAAAATGTTTATAGGAGAACAATAATACTCATTTTTCATATATATATATATATATATATATATATTTTATTTGTGCAAAATAATTTGATAGCACCTTTACTCCACTGAGCATATTTCATATCATATTAGAGTGCATGTATTTAGAGCTTAAATGTGTACATCTCTACTTGTATTTAGAAGTAGTTTTATATGCCCAAAAATAAGTTTTAATGTACCGTTTGGCTTTATCCAATTTATTGAACTGGGGAATCTCAACCCTGTAAGTGAGACAAGTTGGGCCCAGCCTTGTAATTGAGTTAGGGAATGTCTGCCCTGGAAGGACATTGTAAACGGTTTCTGCTCCACCCATAATTGAGCAGGGTTAGTGAAATTCTTGAGGGATTTGCATAAGGCGGGGACATAGGCTGGTTTGACTGAACCTCAATAACAAATCCGGTGTCACTCTCTCTCTATCTTATTTAAATTTCCACACTTAAATTTCTATATGTGTATACTTGTTCATTTACTATTACAATTATTTGCATATGGTAGGCTCGCCAAGGCTTGGGTCCTTAACTACCAAAAATAATATTTATAAACCTAACCATCCTAAGTTTAGTAGAAAGTGGGTAAGTCGGGTATCGATCCATGAGGACTTGAAGCACAGTAAGTAAACCACTTTCAAGTTAGTTTATTATGGCCTTGTTATGAAAAAAAAGTAAAAGGTGATATTTTGCAATGGTGGTTGTTTCTAACTACTGAAAAGCGATTAAATAAAAGCAAGTAAATCTATATGTAACGCCCCAACTTGGGTCTTCCAGGAAGCACTGCGTCTCTCTCCTCCACCCAGACAGGACAATAGGGGGGTGGGCCTTATCGGACTAATGATTGGCCCCACAGACCAACATGTGTCCTTTTCAGTGTGTTTTATCCTCACTCACACACTTCTTGAGAAAACTTCCGAGAAGGTCACCCATCATAAGATTTCTCCAAGCCAAGAACGCTTAACCGTGGAATTCTTATAGGAAGACTCCCGAAAAGAAAGGTGCACCTTGTTGATATGGGTAATAACATCTAATCCTTTTAAGCCTTTCTTCCACAGGGTATCACATTCTCCCCCACTTACAAAATGCAATGTCCTCGTTGTGAACCCATATTTCCAAACTCTGGCGATGTGAATCTCATCACACTTTCAGCTGGATAATGGCCCTGATACCATTTATAACGCCCCAACTTGGGTCTGCCAAGGAGCACTGCGTCTCTCCTACTCCACCTAGATAGGATAATAGGGGGGCAGGCCTTATCGGACTAATGACTAGCCCCATAGACCAACACATGTCCTTTTCGGTGTGTTTTGTCCTCACTCACACACTTCCTGAAAAAAAAACTTCTCAAAAGGTCACCCATCCCAAGATTACTCTAAGCCAAGCACGCTTAACCGTGGAGTTCTTATCGGAAGGCTCCCGAAAAGAAAGGTGCACCTTGTTGATATGGATAGTAACATCTAATCCTTTTAAGCCTTTCTTCCATGGGGTATCTCGCTATACTACTGGAAAGCAAGTAATTTTATGAGTTACCCTACTCCTACAAAGCAATACTATGGTTCAAATCAGACGCTAGATGCCATGCCTCTATCTACGTTCATCCAGACTTCCATAGAAGTACTAACTCAAGCAGGCCAAAAAGGGAGAGGGGCGATCAAGGGCACAGGGTAGCAAGGGTGCACCAATCGTCCGGAGCAAGATCGGGAACCGGAGTATACCCTATCTCAACAATGAACGAACACCTCTGCGGTTCCATAGCTATTTCCCTTTGACTGATATGCAGAAGTGCTTATCCTTATCTGCAATCCTTCATCAAACACACAGCAGGTAAATGGAAAGCAGTAAATGAAAGCAAGAGTAAAAAGATCATCCCTTTATTTTTCAAAACGTCTGTCACTAACATCAGGAATTACAAATGGAGTGATCGTGTAATATACATGGATAGAACACGAATGCTGCCGGTTGTCACAGGCCGACGAGCACTTCATGCACACACCGAAACAAAAATTGAAAACTATGCTACTCCTAATATATCTTAGCTCTCAATGACATCTTAAGTCTGTCACTAACCTAAGAGAGGCCACAGAGGAACTCAAAGCTTATGTTCGTAGCAAATATTTATAGGCTCTAGGGTTTACATAGTTTTTTTTTTAATTTAGGAAGGTTTGTAGCAAATCTCACACAAAAGATCGTCACTGTCAACCAAGTCGCTCCTTCGTCGTTCTTGTGCGTGCCTTGGTTGAGACTCGCGGGAAGTCAGTGATTCGAATCTCCAATACCTTCGACTTCGTCGCACCTCAGTGTCTTGATGATCGAGTTGATGGTTGAGACTTGTAGTATCTTGTTCTTCAGAAAATCTAAGTATCTTGACATGGTCGCCCCTGAAGATCTCCTGGTCGAACATTTCGTTGGGACTCTCGGTAATTATGAATTTTAGTTCTATCTCGACATCTTGACATACTCACCCCAGTGGGTCACTTGGTCGAGCACTTGGTCGAACCTTGCAACATTTTGATCACAGTCTGAACCTTGGAGTTTGCAGTTGAAGACCAAGTCACCCTTGTGATTTGCTAGTCGCACCAGATAGTTGAGCATCATCTTCTTGTCCATTTATGCTTTGAATCTTTTGGAGCTTGGCTAACCATCTGAATTCGAGCTTTGAGTTCTGCAAATTCTCCTTGGCTTCTTGTAATGCTTAGCTCCACGGTTTTGTCCTGTTTTTCATGAAAATACAAAGAAACATTACATAACTCTGAACAATGATAACTCTAGGTAAATATATAATAAAATGAGGATAAGCATAGGTAAATGAGGGTCTGAAATCATATATTTTAGGGACTTATCACAACCCCCAACTTATACTTTGCTAGTCCTCGAGCAAAGCAAAATCTAGAAAACTACCCAATCCTACCTATATCCTCTTTTGCGGGAAACACGATTGCATTTACCATATGAAACAAGGCTTTAAATCCTTAGGTCGATCCTAGTGGATGAGTTCTAGTCTCGTGAGATGGAAACACATGTAACATAATCATAATATTTAATATACAGAAATATAACCTTATTACATACAAATGACTCCATACATGACTCCATTATACACACACTCCGCAGCATTTCAATCATGTAAAACTCGACACAACACAGCCATTTCAAGATACTACTCATAGAAAATTAACCCATGATTATAATTCAAAGTTAATATTAGCATGCAAATCCAAGAATGAATAGGCCACCTCATAGGGCATGTGTACAATATATGATTTGTCTCACTCAAAATGCTTGAAAGCACCTATAGAATGGTCGTCTTGACTCATCCTCACTGGTTTATTCCCACAAATTAAGAGAATGGGTTCACTCTCATATGTGAGGAAGAATGTCATGATCAAACGTCCCACATATTTGAAAAACTGACGCTAGAAGTGTAGAGTGACTAGTCTCATAAGAAAGGAATCCAGCCTTTGTTGAGGTGTTGGGTCCTTCACCCTAGCATCTTCTCACTTACTCGCCACATTTAATCAAGACCCACCTAGAGGAACTTATTCCCAGACTTGCGTGAATTCAACAAATGCATTGGTTAGAAGATTCTTCATATGTATAGACTTGTAGTGTGTGTTTTCAACTGGATCTTTTCATATTTTCTTAGAGCAGGTATATATTTTTGTTGTTTTTTTCTTTTTCTCTGCTCAAGTTTCTTTTTCTCTTGCATGGTCATCTGAAAAAATTATCACGTTTTTATACTGTCTTCATGTTTTCCAATGGGAGTGTAGCTCAGAATAAGTCCATGGAAAAAGTCAGTTTCTAGGGTTGGCTTAACCTTTCTATCTTAAGTAAGTTACAAGACCTAGATTTATATCTCCCCACTTGATGTCACCTCTAGGCTGGAAAATACAAGAATAAAAACTAGTTGACAAAGGAAATCCAGTAAAAGGAGGATAGTTGAGTTTTGTAAACTCAGAGTTTGAGATAAAAAACTCGAGAAATGAATGGATGGCTCAAATACCTCACAAGGTGTCATAGTCACCACGGTTGTTCTCTCAGTATTCTCAAAGAACCCTAAGTGCTACAAATCATGTGCGAGTGTGTTCTTAGCTCGATGAAATATCATGTAAATACAAGAGTTTACATTACAATGTTAACCCAAACATACCACTTGGTTAATTACCTAGAGTAATGTCAAGTTGTCGGCCATGTTATGCAAATTTTATACCATTGATTTACTACATTGTTAGTGAGCATAGTGAAATCATATAATTAGAAAGTTTCTACATGCAACTTTAGGTTATATGGGTGTATGTATAAGATATAAAATATGTTAGCATGGTTCCCTGGACTTTGTTTGCAAATTTTTTTTTTTTTTTCATGTGTCTATTGTGTCATTTTTGTGCATGAAATAATGGCGTGCAATGTACTATCCCCTACCCCCAACTTAGAACTTTGGTGTCCTCACTAAGGTGTTGAAAGAGAATAGGATCTAGACAAGGGATAAGATAGTGCACGGTGCCAGGAAGAGCAAACAGTGCCCTGCAAAATATAATACCCAAAATAATCATGCAAGCAAGAAGATAGTGTAGCAAAAAATACATTTTCATTCCAAAAGCACCATGTACAATTGAGTGAAGAGGTACAAAAGATTAGAAAAATGCATTCTTAGTACAACTCCAACAAAAGCATGGTGTGGGCAACAACAAAAATCAGCTGTGATAGGGGAGGATCATTCTTCTCCAGATGCCGAATCCAAATATGAAATGAGGAATGGACTGTCAGTGGAACATCCAGGGTTAGTATGGTTGGCTATAGCTAAAACCACCTTTCTGATTGCCTTAACCAGGGCATCCTAAATGATAGGGCTTGGAGTGGTGGGTGGTACAGAAGCCGACACGGACAGGACTATGTGAGGTACTCATGGAGTTCGCCCTGAACACGCTATCCATCTGGTAGAGGAGGCGCTTTGCTGATGCATCTTGGTTTGGTGAGCCCAAGACAGAGTTTTGGAGGGTTGGTCGTGCTCTGCCTTGATCTTCGTACCTGAGCGCAGCTCCATTGATGTTGGGTGTGTGGCTTGAGAAAGGGACGAGATGCGAAGGAAGGAAGGGCTAAGTTGTGCAGCAGTGATGCGAGCCAAAGGTGCTCGCTAAAGTTTGACGTAATGGTCGGATAGGTGGTAGGGAAGCGAAGGTGGCTGTTAGACATGGGCGACTGTGGTGAGCGATAAGGATCAACTAGGAGGGAACAATGGCAGGAGTTGAAATGTTAGGAATGAAACCGAATTTAAAATGATGTTGACTTGGTCTACTAGGGTGTACCAGTGCATAGTGCTAGTCGCCGCCATCGTTGAGCCTCGCAGTATTTCAGGTCCTAACAAAGTGCAAAGAATGGACCTGGTCGCCCGTATTTATGATGGTCGCCCTCCACTTATCATAAATCCTACTTTAAAGGCACTAAACCCTACTTAATATATTCTCAACATTCCACGGACTAGAGGAAAGACAAAAAACTATCAAGTTGCCTCCCGAAAGCACTAAGTTTACCGTCTTCATCCAGATATTTATCGGGTTGCCTCCTAGAAGTGCTAAGTTTACCATCTTCAGCTGAACACTTTGAACTCATCCTGGTTCCTAGCTAACATTGGTTTCTCTCGTCTCTTCCTCACACTCAAGATTGCATACCCCCAACTTAGTTTCAAATTTAGGTTCCCAATCATGTTTTAGCATAGATTGCTTAAGGGGATCCTCAAATTTTGCATGGATAGGGCTCTCAAGCTATAGTGTAATTTCCCAAGGGTGTTTTTCCATAGCATTGAACTAGTTGCTTCCTTAATAATTTTTTCAAGTTTGTCTTTGTCCACAGCTTGGATGGTGTTTAGAGGATGTTAGGAAGCATTAAATATGTTTATCCTATGTTGCTTATGGCCCTATGAGATGTCCATAGTCCCCATCCTACATTGAATACAAGGATTAGCCGTGGATAAGAATGGTCATCCCAAAACGACGAGGATCGGGTTGGTGGAGGTCTCCATATCTAAAATAATAAAGTCAATGGGGTAATGGAAATCTTTCACCTTGACTACCACATCTTCTATCACACCACAAGGTTGCTTAAGAGATCAATCAACAAGGCATATGGAAACTGAGGTAGGTTGCAACACTCCTGGGTTGAGTTTCTGATAGGCCGAGTATGAAAGAATGTTCACACTTGCTCCTAAATCTAGAAGAGCCCCATCAATGGTGTAATTACCAATTACAAATGAGATAGTAGGTGTGCCTAGGTCTTTTAGTTTAGGAACAAGGTGCTTTAGTATTATGGAACTCATATGCTTGTCCTACTTAATCAAACCATCCATGTGCACCCTTGATTCTGTCTCTTGCATTAACAAGTCCCTTTGGAACTTTATGAGCATAGGTGATTGTTTCATGTCATGAAGGAGAGACTTATCCATTCATACTTGTTTAAATATGCCCTAGATAGACTCGTTGGAAACCACTTTCCTAAATATAAAGGGTGCGAGTGAGGTCGCTGGATGTGACACTGAGTAGCTATAAAAAGCCCTATGGGGGGTAAAGTGAGGTGTGGTTCTTCTGGTGGTGGGTGTGAGACTCAATGATCCGTGTACCTGACTAGAGGAAGAGAGAGTGCATAAATCCGCATTGGGTACTTGCAATTTTTCATCTTGGGTCTCCCCCGTGCTCAGTTGCTCCTTGCCTTATTTGGCTATTAGCCTACTATTTTGAAATGTGGTTACGACCTAAGCCTACTGAGAGTATGATGAGGATCCAGCGTTCGAGTCACATTCTACCCAATACTGCCCTTTTAGATTTAATATGGGCTAACTTGGTAACTTACCCTCATCCCTTCAACTTAAAGCAGCGGCTAGCTGTCCCATAGCGGTTTTTAGTTTTGCAATAGATTAAGGATGGGAGTGAAAGAGTTGCCGATCCACTTGACGGTTAGCTTCAATTTGCTTAAGGGCTGTCAACACCATCTCTTAGAATGAATTATATTTATATTGAGGTGGAGGCAGATGCTGAATGGTTAAAGGTCTAGGGGCTGAGTTCAAATGGTTTTGAAAATTTTGATATGGGCAAGGAGGCACAACATTAGGGTTTTGTTGAGGTCTATGAATTTGAAAACCTAGAGCTTATAGCCTCCAAGAGAGGTTAGGATGTTGTTTCTACTCAAAATTGTAGGTATTCGAATAAGGGTCGTTAGATGGCTTATCGTACCAATTGTGAGTGGCCTTTATTTCCTCCTGCACATAAGGGCAATTGTAACATGTATGGGAAGGGTCGGAGCAGATTGCACATACCTCTACACACGGTGTTGTTTGCGGTCCTAAGGAAAGGCATTGATCTAACTTTTTAGATATAACATGCAAGGTCAGGGCTAGGTCTTGGCCAGTGGCCAACTCATAATGTAACGACTTGCTTATCTTAACATATAATATAATAAAATAGTCAACTTGACCCGTGGGTAGTGGGGACACCTGTCATACACAGAGAAACCTAGGCAGCAGTAAATGTAAATCGTCAACCTCATTACCACAAAATACATAATACTAGAGTTAACTATAATCCCAAAGCACAGTATTTATATATAGTCTTAAAAAAATTTCTAAAAAATACACTCATGTCTAGGGACCTACAATATGAATTTCCCACCCCTAAATCAGAACTTACCCTCCTAATGGGGTAGTACCACTCTATCTCAACGGCAGCCTCGATCCGCCAGTCTTTCTGGGTTCCCTAAAAATCATTTAATGTTCGGGGGTGAGACACTTCTCAGTAAGGGAAAATAAACTAAATACAGTTGTGTGGCAACATGAATACTTAATGATAATATAGATATACAGTACAAACTTCATACCAGAAAACATTCATCATTTAATAATTGTAAAAACATATACTTTCATATTTCTAATACATCATTCTAATCATAACTGTTTGGTATAGCTAATAATACTGAAAAACATACCTAGGATGAATAGCTAGCTAATGTCATATATTACCCCCCATGACGGGTTGTGCAGCCTGAAGGCGGGACCCGACAATGACTGGCCTACCACTGCTGAGTCAAAAATGTTTGTAAGTATGATGGGCCCGCCACACCCTAGTCTGGACTGCTAAGTGGACGTCTACACTCTACACTAAAAGCCACATCGACTATCCATCTCCCACCCCCTCATGGGGTGGTTAGCACCAATCTGATCATAGATATCTGATCTATAAGCTACGGTACCGTGCTCCTGAACTGAACTAAACTAACATCCGAGTTCTTATAACATATAATACATGACAATATAACGTTTAACATAAATGGATTGATAGCATTTTCTATAATTTCATAAATACGGCTTCGTGCCGAACATTTCATAAATACGGCCTCACGCCGAACATTTCATAAATACGGCCTCGTGCCAAACATTTAATAAATACGGCCTCAAGCCGAAATCATACGTAAAACACGGCCTCGCGTCGGTTATCAATCACGGCCTTGCGCCGAATATCTCATACATATCATTCTGAATAATAAATCAATTATCATGTATTTTCAACATCATTTTGTACTGTAATATTTCATATTCTTGAAAACATGCTTCATTCATAACATAGTCATATCATAATACTTCTCACGTAAAGTAATATTCATGCCACACATTTGCTGTATAAAACCATACTTCATATTCTAAAATCATAATTTCTGGCATCTCATGCATATATATACATTTCAACATAATAGCGATATTTTCCCAAATATGCATTTCCTTCGTAATATACTGATATAATACATGCTTTCCTAAAAATTAATTTACTGATAAATAATAATAATTTGCATGGAAAATAATTGCTTTACTTTGTTCCCTTACCTGACACTGAAAGAAACCCCCTAAAATTTTCGGTCCTGCACTTGTAGGGTTCCCCATTCAACTCCCTGAAAACAATAACTCACAGAACTAAACTTCGGTATTTTCACATAAATATCATTTCCTATAACTACAGTAAGACCAGATTTGACATAAAAATTCTTACCTCAACTCAGGGATGAATTTCAACTCGCTTCCACCAACGATCCGCTCCGGCAAATTTGGAGAGAACTTCCCCAAGAGCATCGTGGTGGCCTCAGATCGTCGTTTCGGCAAGTGACAGAGCCGAAATCGAAGAGAAAGGAGAAAGAGAGAGAGAGTGAGTGAGTGAGTGAATTGATTCTTAATTTTATGCGTTTAAATCCGGGTTTTTGCTATTTATAGGGTCAGATTCGTCGACGAGACACGTCACCTCGTCGACGAGTCCTGTAGAAAGTTCGTAAATGAACCTGCATCTTCGTCGACGAATTTCAGACTTCCCTAAAAATCCTCTCTCGGTATCTTCTCGTCAAAAAAACTTGTCTTCGTCAACAAGGCCCTCTTGTATCCTGGTCGACGAATCCCCTGTGTTCATAGACGAGGACCTGATAAATTTTCTTAGTTATTTCTCCCAAAGTGCAATGTCGTCGACGAAGTTGGCTGCCTCCTTTTGTTACTGTTTCCATTTCCTTCCCTCTTTATTACTTAACTACCATTATTTTTCGGGTCGTCACACATAAACTTATTTTGGTTTGGAATTTGATGGATTAGGGAGTCTACGAGTGGCAACCATGTGCTGCTGAAAATTTTTCCCTAGATTTTCGAAGAGAATCCAAGCCTCATTCTCATGCTTAGCGAGGAAAGTACCTCCACATGACGCATCAACCATAGACCTATCTCTCTCAACCAACCCTTCATAGAAAGTTTGGACTAATTGCCACTTGGGGACCTGGTGATGTGGGCATTTACGGAGCACGTCCCTCAAGCGCTCCCAAGTCTCGAAAAGGAGTTCCCCATCCATTTGTGAGAAACTTGTGATGGCTCTCTGAAGTTAATTAGTCTTCCCGATTGGGAAGTACTTTTTAAGAAATTCATGTTGCATGGTGGTCCAGTTGGTCACCAAGTTCAGTTCTAAGGACATCAGCCAATATTTGGCTTTATCCTTTAGAGAGAACGGGAAAAGCCAAAGACAGAGATCATCATCACTAAAATAAGGGATACGGATGGTGGAACATATTTCCAAGAACTCATCTAGATGCTGATAAGGATTTTTAGTAGAATTCTCATGAAAGTTGGGCAGCATTGAGATGATTGAAATCTTAATCTCAAATTAGGCCGCCTGAACATCCGGGAACTGGATGCAGGATGGCGATGTGTATGCATTAGGTACAAAGTAGTCCCTTAGAGGCCATAGGTGTTGCTCTCCCACCATAGGTAAGTGAGGAGCATGGGGTTCCAGGATTTGTTCAGCAAGAACTAATGGGTTATCTTCGGTCATTGCTTTCAATTCAAACGACTCAGCTTTCTTCGGATTAGAGATAGGTTTCCTAAGGGACCTACGAGATTTTCAATATCAAGATCTATGGGAATAATGTAGGGACCCAGAGAATTATAACAATTAAATAATAAAAGAAAGAAGAGGAAAAAGAAATTGTAAAGAGGTCACAAAGTGGCCTATTGGGATCATCAACGGAGACACATGTCTCGTCGACGAGGAATTAATGAGAGGGCTATTTTGGGGCCTAAAATTCATCGACGAAGGTTATGAGTTCATCGACGAACTCCCTTCTTGACCTCGTTAACAAAGTGACGTGTTTCGTCGACAAAGGCTAGTGTGTAAGTATACCCAAATTAGATTTCAACGCAGGAAATTCCGCATGCAGCCCTTCTCTCTCTAGATTTTCATCCCCTCTACCTTCTTTTTAAGTTTCTGGCTCAGGTTTTTGCCAGTTCGACGATCTGAAGCCGCTACGCTACTCATGGGAAGATTCTCTTCATATCAGCTAGAGTATATCATCGATTAGGCTAACTTGGAAACCATCCCAAAATTTGGGTAAGTTAGTTATTTTCAGTATTATTGGGTATTTGGTGTTTTTAGACTGAGAAAAATATGTTAGGAAAGGAAATACTGAAGTTTTGTTGGGAAAAATATTAATTTCAGGGTGTTGTGTTAGGAACACTACAGGTGTAAGAATCGGGGGTTTTGTGGGCTTCTCAGTAAGTCAAGTAAGGGGATAAACTAAGTCAAGATTTTCCATGAAATTATTTATCATTTTACAGTATGAAATTTAAAAAAAAAAAACATATATTATATAATTATGTTTGGGAAATACTGTTATGAACAAGATTATGATTTAAACGTGATTTGTTAGAAATCATGATTTTAGAAAAAATTTTATATTCAGAATGTTACCCATTTCTGTGTAGCATGAGGTTAAATTTTCTTGTAAATATGTATATCAGAATAATATGTTTTCCCAGATCAAGTATGATATGATAGGTTTCAAGGTAATTACAAAAGAACACAGGAACCATGATTTTATGATTATAATATTAACTAGTACAGGAAAATTATGTTATTGTGTTTTGGATATTTGGAAGAAAACTTATTAGTTTTGATCTTTATAATATTCAAGACAAATCTTTTGATAAGATCACATTGGGTATTCGTGCATCAAATAAGTTGAACTAGAATCCTAATTTCTCCAAAGCTTTTACTTATATCATTATTTTGGGAGATTTGATAAAAAGGGAAATTGTGTGAAGCATATCATTCATATAACGATTATATCATTACATACATACTGAGCTTCAAGTTTCATCATATGGATATGTGTTAGGTTTTCAATTATACTCACTAGATTTGTTAGAAGCAAATCTTGAGTTGTTTTGCAGATTTGAAATTCTCTATTATAATCACGATTCAGATTGTGAACCGGGTGAGGAGGAAGTTGTGCCTCTTGTAAGCGACGGATGTAAGGGAAGCTCCGTCTCGGTTAAAAGAGTAAGGATTTAGTGGAATCTTTGAGTGGGTTGCTTAAGGCGAGGACGTAGGCCGGGTTGGCTGAACCTCGTAAAAACTGTGTTTGACTTCTCTCTTCCTTTACTCCTTTTAATTTTCACAACGCATTTCATTATTTATCTTGCATGTGTGTGTGTCAAATAATTTCACACGCACTTGATAATTAATTGGGTAAAATAGAATTCATTGAGATAATAATTTGAATCAGTCTCAAACCCCTGCAATTAATTTGTTAAATATAAAAATAGGGATTAAATGGTAAATAATATTAAAGGTTTTTAAAAATACCCAATTCACCCCACTCTTGGGATTACACCTAAATTAACAGTTTATTTCTTTGTGTTTTTTACCTAATTTTTCATATACTCATCTCGACCTCTTTACTTTATTAGGTAAAAAATGACTATTGACAATCGTAACTTTAAGCTTCTCCTTTTTCAAACTAGAGCATCTTCAAATTTCTAAAAACATTCTTAAATGGTTGGAGCCTCTTTGACGTCTCACGTTCTATGACATTTTTAGATGGTTGGAGTCTTAGGGTTCGCTTACATGATTCTCAATTGGCCTTATCTTTCTTATTTTTAAATTAATTTTTCCTAATTTTTTAATCAATGGTAATTTGGTGGAAATACAACTCATGCATCCATCTAGGAGATCAAGAAGGCAATACACATGCATGAGTTGGGAGCAGCTAATGCATCCTTGTTACAATTTACATATTTTTACACTTTAAATTTAAGTTGCATAATGCCTCCTCTCATACCTAGACAATATTACATGCACTAAATGAAATTACTTCATCAGTTAGTTAGCCAGTTGTGTTATAGTGAGACTAATGATTGTCATAAATTAGTGATCTATTCCTTACAAAAGAAATGGACCAAAAGAAAAGTTTGTGATCAATTTTAAAAGATCAACATTAGCAATTCTTTGTAGGATGAATGCTTAAAATTACTTATGAAAAAACCAAATACTTAGTTGTGAAGTTGGTGCCTTCCTCTCATCACTTGTTTCTCTGTTGTTAAATGCAAATCCTCTGGAAAAAAAAAAAACCTTTATATACATACAAAGTCAAAACTGGGGAGATGAAAGGTAATTAGTTGGGAGATACTTTTTAAAAGAAATTAGTTGGGGAGATGAAATGTTGAAAGTGAGTGTGGGAGACAAGGAGATGAGTGGAAAAAGGAGACAATTAAGTAAAAAAAACAAATGAGAGAACATGCATTATGCAACAAAAAAATTTAAATTGTAAAAATGTGTGGAAGCATTACTTAATAATAGTTAGCAAACTGTTATAACAAATTGCCTCCAACTTACAAGTATTACATAATGTTCTCGATCTCGATCTCGATCTCCTGCGTGAATTACATTTTCACCAAATCGCCATTGATTGAAAAAATTAGGAAAACTTAATTTTTTTTTTTTTATTATTTTTATTTTTTTTATTTTTAAAAAAAGGTTAATTGAGAATCATATGAAAATGGCACAAAATGAGACTAGCCAAAGAGGCTCTAACCATTTAAAAATGGGTTAAGAAAGTTGAAGATGCTCTAGATTAAAAAAAAAATTAAAAAAAAAAAAAAAGTTAGAAAGTCACCATGAAATACAAAAAATACTAAAAAATGTAACTCCAAATAATTTAAGGTATTATTGATATAATGGAATTTGTCACATTATCACTGTAAAAAAAAGGTTCTCTTTTAGGAGTAGTTTAATTAGAAAAGATATTATCTCTTAATTATTTTAAAATATAAAATGAGAAATAAGATATTTTCCATAGATGAAATAATACCTGAATTTTTTATTCTTTTCTATTTCATACAAATGTTGCAAAATAAAAATATAAGCAAGATTTTTTTTTTTTTTTTTTGGGTAAGTCTTTAAAAAAACGATAAAATATTATCCACAGGGAGACAAAAGATGGTTGGGAAAAGGAGAAATGTTAGAACTAGTGTATTCCTAAGATGGGGGTGAATTAGAAATTTAAACTTTTCTCTTAGGTTAAGTCAGAAGTTAATATAATTTGGTAACTTAGGATCTTTGTACACAATTCCAAACGTGCCGATAAATAAAATATGCGGAATTTAAATCGTGCACATCATTCATACCATAACATATACGTGCGGTAAATATAAAGTGCGAAAATATAAATAGACACACAATATGCTATCGGGGTTCGGCCAACTATGCCTACGTCCCCACCTCTAACTCGCAAGCCCGAGGATTCCACTAAAGGCTCATTTAAGGGTGGAGCGGCACCGATTACAACTAGGTCAATTAGCACAGGGCTGACCTCAACCTACACGCCTTAACAGGATGGCGCACCTAACTTTCCTAACCGGGTCTAAGCTAATCCGGGACTATTTCAAAGGGTTAGTCTCCCTCTTTAGGCCCATGCCTAGAATACAACAGTTTCGCTCAATAAATGAAACAGTACAGTGATTATGCTTTCAAGTAAAGTAGATGTGTACCCAAACGCGCTCAGTCACATATATCACAATATGATTTAATATGTAAGCTCAGTGTGGTCTAGTATTTCAACTCTCAAATGTATTTTCTATTAGTGTAATGAGTGCGTGAGAGTATCAACAAGCAATATTTGTATCACAAAATATTCAACCAAGGTGTTTACACAAAGATATCAAGCAAGTCTTAAGTATATTAATTAGTATGATATATCAGTCACATAGATCAGATAATGTATATGCTTAATTTGTAAAAGATGTGTAATCTTTGTATTTAACAAATAATATCTGAGTAAATAACTTTTGCACAAAAATTAATATCACAAACACAAATATCTTCTCACAAATATATCAAATATGAAACACACAAGATATTTGAGTATGTTTTGAAAGAGTTTTTGCAACACAAAGACAAATACAAGCTTCCTAAGATATTGTAACACAAATGCAATACTCAGAAACTTAGGCGAGTCTTCTTAGGATAGGCTTATGAACAACGCCCCCTAAGAATACTCTGGTTTAGCTCTCGTTAAAATCAAATCAATCAAATACAAATAGGAGAGCAAACCTATAGCAATAAACACTCAATCAACTTACAAAGAGTATGAGCAATAGGAGAAAATAAGTATGAGTGGTTTTAGTATGAAAATGAGTATTATAAGTTTTTGGATTTTCAAAAAATTTTCCTTAATTAAATATGCTAATCCAATATTAATAATCCAAAATGATGGGGTATTTATAGACACCCCATTAAATATTACCGTTGGGGACCTATTGGGAATTATTATGAAAGTTTAATGACATTTTAGAAAATTTAACTCTGTTTAAAATATTTTAACCACGGTAAAAAAAATAGGGCAACCCGAGAGGTCCGGTCGACCAAAAACCTTTTCGGTCGACCGAAGTTTATATGGTTCGGTTGATCGGGACATTTTTGAACTAGGGACTCGATCGACTGGACGTATATGTCCTAGGAGATTTTTTCATTTTTACGAGATTCGGTCGACCAAGCTATTTTGAATTGGGTGATTCAGTCGACCGGACAGTTGGGATCTCTCCCGAGGACCCTCGATCAACTAGACAGTTGCAATGCAATTTAGGCTCGGTCGACCAAGTGGTCAAAATGTTGACCTCAGGAGGTTTCGGTCGACTGGGGGATTTTGAACTACAATGGTTCGATCAACCGGGCTGAGGTCAAATTGTTGACCCAGACCGAATTCGATCGATCGAAATCGGTCGACCGAAGTTGCATATTTTGTGCAATTCGGTCCTTTATCATGCAACAAACACTCTAAATAAAAGTATGACATATACAAGTGAGTGTGTGAGTGTCCTAGGGTCTCTTCTAAGCCTTTTTTTTTTTTTTTTCAAGACACCGAAAAAATCCAGTATCGGTCGACCGAAAGGTAAACCCTAAGGTCATTTACATTATGAGCTTACGTATTTAATCATGCATGTGATGTGTGTGCTTATTACATACAGAAAAGCCCTAATTACTATTATAGACCATTTACATGAATGAAATATATTACAACAAGAGAAAGTGGATCTTCAATAGGAATTTGATCTTTAAGCTTCACTCTCTCTATGTGCATTATGATCTGTCAATTTAAGTTCCTATACAAAGTCTCAAACACTCATTAAAAAATAATAAATATTTACCATAATCAAAATCGAACGTGACCTATAAGATCAACAAAAAACATGATTCAAGTGAAAAAGCAAATGAGACGAGAGGCATTATGCAACATATGTAAAAATATGCAAATTGTAACAATTGACGCATTACTTAAATGGTTAGCAAACATCATGACATTAGTTGCTCCTAACTCATGCATGTGCATTGCCTATTGTTCTCCATCTCCTAGATGGATGCATGGATTGTATTTTCACTAAATTACCAAATTAATTTAAAAGTAAGAAAGAAAAGGGCCGATTGAGAATCATTTAAGCGAACCTGTTCTTATTTTTAGAAAACTAAAAACAAGGTGTTATTTAAATATCTAAAACTGAAAAACAGAACATATTCTTAACAACTAAACAAATTTTTTTATTTTTTTATTTTTTTTGTTTTTATAATATAAATATTTTTAGAAATTAAAATAAATTGATTTTTTAAATTGTTTAAAAATCAAAAACATAAAAATATAATTATTTTTCACAACAAAAAGAGATCCTTATTAAGCCGAGTTGAGGAAATGGGAGGTATAGAATAGAATATAATATTAAAAAGTCTCCCAGAGGTGAGGAAATCGGTTCCATTAGACTACAACAAATCTCTATCGACTCCATCCAATTCAAGCAAGGTCACAAAACACAAACGTAAACAAGAAATATGCCCATCACCCACCTTCTTCTCCACATTCTCATCTCAACACCTTCGCTTCCACTCAAGTATGTCACTTCTTAATAATCCATATCATTAGATTCAAAGTCACCCTGTAAAACTTTCCTCTTAATTTTAAATATAATGTGTTACCAAAATCTTGAATCGGATTTCCAACTTTAAGATTTCAGGTCTGCGTCCAGTCTGAAACATCCTTTTTTATTCTAGCTCTTTAAAACACAGTGGAGAAGTGCATCCCAACACAATGAAAGCCAGTCTGACTCCCTATTGCCAGACTTCAAAAGCCACGAGGAGCTTAGCTTAGATTTTATAGGGGAAACAATCCATAGAGCAGCAAGTGAACAATGGACCTGCAGATGCAGCGGTCACAAAAGGAAAACCAGAGAAAGTAAATAAAAAATAAAAAAAGAGCGGATTAATATGAGGTCTCCCAAGAACATTTAGTCAGAACCTGAAACAAATTATGGTAATTAAAGATAGGTGTCGGCATATTGAGGCCTACTAAGACCCAACAGACAAAAGCCTCCACTACTTTAGGTGCAAACTTGTTCAGTCATAAAACATATCCTATTTTTCTTTACATGAACATATATCTCCATAGATGACACTGAGATCATTTGCAGCAAACTCCCACGGCCATTTAAGTCCCATTTCTGCCTCAAGTACTGCCTTGCCCACCTCCAGTTTGGTGCAGCATCGCATCAATTTCATCTCCATCCTCCATTTCAAGCTAACGACAAGTCAGAATAAATGTATAATAAATAAATTGCAGTGTTGATATAAAATACCCCATAAAAAAAAAAAAAAACAAACAAACAATAAATAAATAAAAAAATGAATAAGAGGCAATTATCGACATCAATTCAATTACAAAAGGTAAAAACCACCATATTATACATGAACTCCAAGGAAAATGGATATCAAAACAAATCCCATTCAGACCTAAGTTTTACTTTGCTTCACAGTTAAAACCGTTTTTTATATATAGCAATAATATTACTACGCCATAGAAGAAAAAGAAGCTGGAAATTTGAGCACAAATAAAAAATAAAATAATAGAATAGGTAACATAGTCATAAAATTATTTACCAAAGACATTATCATGCTATCCTATTGGTCCAATATGTCTCTTTCATCAAGTGACGCCCATCTCTAATATAATCTCCAAAAAGGCATTGCTCGAAAATGAAACTGTTTTAAGAGCGATGGGGATTCGGCTTGGGTTATGAAGATAAGTAAAAAACATAATTAATATTTGAGTTTCAGGCTTCTGCTTGTAAAATGTTAAAGAATAAATGATATTGCAAAAGAAAATACTACAACTCAGAACCTAAATACTCTTTATGAGGTGCCCCAGGAACTTTACCTCATCTGGACTCTGTTCTGCCCTCAGTCTACGCCCATCAAATAAGAAAGCAATAGAGTTGAAGTCCACTGATTGTCGGTCACAGTAGGCTGTCATGAGCTTCCGCAGCTGGGTGGTTCTTTTGATCCTAAAGAACACCTCATTACCATCCTATTATCAAAGACAATGACAGAGAGTTAAGGTAAGATCGATAGAATGTTCAAGTCTGTAGATGTACATGTACATCAACTAAAAGCATAGAAGCTAACTGCATATATAATTTAACAGAAAATTTTAAAAATAAAATAAATATAAATACAAATAAAATCTTTATAATAGGTGAAGAGACTGACTATTTTGGAACATAACATCTTTATATTTCCTAGCATCAAAATTAACTATAATTAATAAATAAATAAACATTAAATATGAATACAGCCAGTTTACTATCTTCTTCGATCATAAATGCATTAGCAAGTTGATGCAAGTTGATGTATGACAGCCTGAAGAGGGACAAGCAAAGAGAGGAGACATGACAGCATAAAGAGGGATGAGCAAAGAGAGGAGAGAAGGAAGATAAAAGGAGAAGAGTGCTGTTTGCAAGGATAGACAAAGCGACCAGACATAAATTTGATTAAATAATTCCAATTGAATTCAAAATGATAACACCCTCCACAATGCCTAACTACCCAACATTTTTGCAGTATGCCCAACAACCCAATATTTAACAATCCTATAATTAACTAAAACACGCTGTTATAGTGCATATTCAGAAGGACTATCCACTTGAAGTCTGCGTAGAAAATTTCAGACAGAAGGCAAGGTCATTTCGGGCTTCCCACAGCCGCCCACTGCCTCCCCCCCCCCCCCGGGGGGCACGGGGGAGGGGGGGGGATGTGTGTGTGTGTGTGCACGCGTGCTGTGTAGCCATTGGTTGAAACCCCCAGGGAAATTTTCATTGGATAGATGCAGCGGAGATTTCATAAAAGCCCCATGGATGTAGGCACACTATCAAACCACAAATCACTGCTCTTGTTTTCTTTTTTTTTCTCCATGCAATTTGGTATGTGCGTGAGCATAACCCTAGTTGGCATTTCACAGCACATTTAAAAATAATATCTTGAATAACAAAGATAAATGACAGTTTGAGATTAACATAAATCCTAGTTACTTAAGCCTACACTTAAAAGATGTGTGCACATTAAGAAACATAAATAACAGAGCTGGTCTTCTATCAGAGTATCACTCTCTCCAAAAACTCTAGAGAGATTGGCTGCAAAATGCCACTCGTAACAGCTCCAGAGTACTCTCACAAACACATCAGAGTATCACTCTCTCCAAAGAACTCAACTCTAGAAAGTTTGGTTGCAAAATGCCACTCTAACAGCTCCAGAGCACTCTCACAAACACCATCCTCAACAAGCCATGTAGCATCTGAAAAAGTTCAACCTCTCCCATTAAACCAACATCGAAAACCATGATGAGGTGGAACAACATACTCATAATTTAGAATAACCTTGATTGTATGTATCATGGAGTTGAGGAATACGCCATTTTGGAAAACCAATCAACTATAACAAAGATAAAAACAAATTCTCCACTGATTAGGAAGTGTTTTACGAATAAAACTCATACTCAAGTCTCATCAAAGCATGTGCGGCAAAGCAAGGGCTATAAAGCCAATGTTATATTTCCTAGATTAGCTAGATAACAAGGAGGCTATACTAGCATAAGTCCTATTCAAATAACGCTAATACAACACAACCTTAGCTATAAGCCCGTTTGGTATCACTTTAACTATAAGCCCATTTGATATCACTATCAAAAGTATGAAAATGAAACTAAAAACCAAAAAAATGAATAAAAACAAAACAAAAAACTAGCACCAGGCACTTGCAATCATTAAGGAGAGCCATGATAGTGCCAAAACCCCTAATGAATCGCCCATTAAAAGTAGCTAAGCTGTGAAAGCTATCAACATCAGAGAGAATTGTAGGTTCAAGCCACTCCCTAATGGCTCTAAAATTTATATCAGAATAGCTGCTATATGATGCACAAAACCCACAACCAAAGAAACATCACCCCCAAGCTGCCGAAAGGCTCTCTTCTGGTTAGCATGTAATCTAACTGCCCCCAAAGCGACAAAAGCAGCGCAAAGATGAACAAAGGAAGTGCTATATCCTAGTTCTACTACAAACTAGTATATCATCAAACTAAGCCAGGAATTCCTCCATGAATTGTTGCAAGACATTAGTCATAACCCTAATTAAAGTGCTAGTACATTACAAGAGTTGGGTAGCATAAAGCATATCCCCACATCCAAGTATGAAAATTGTACTTAATGTTAATCTTAATAATGGCTCTACTTTCCATGTAGGTCCATCAAGATCTATATCTTTTTGGGATTGAAATAGTTAACACAGCACAAGGACCATCGTTATGCCTAGCAAAACCAAGGTTATAAACATTTAGATCCTAACACTAGCAGAGTTAGAAGGATGAGATCAAGGATCACAAAATTCCACTAAGATATACAATTAAAATAATAACTATATAAAATTCATAAATTTCACTAGTATAACATGAAAAATTAGCCAACAGGTGTTCAAGACTAGGAAAATGACAAGTAGCCTATAGCAGAATCGTACAGCAAGAAGATGAAGTGTTCAAATTGTTGCATTTCTAAATTAAACACCAGCTTATACTAAAAACCAAATATTTTTTTATAAAAAACAAGAACATAAATGATAACACAACTCAAAAACACAACCATACATTATGAACACCTTAACTTGTACTTTGGTTGGTTTGGAAGCCACAAAGAAAATCTAAATTATGAAGCCAGCTTCTCAGCATACATCCACCATTTATTTCATTAGCATCACTAAGACTATCATCAATGACCTAATGACCCGTAATTTAACCATCACCAACATCATTATTATCATCAAATGTAATAGTGTTTAAAATATCTATCTTCATTATCAACCTGAATATTAATGTTTGAAGTTTAGTACCACTTACGAACATCGATGAGCTAAGAACAAATTTGAGTCCATAACACTAAAGTAAACCAAATCACTTCAAAATTGTCCATTTCATGGCATAAGAAATAAGCTTATATGACAAGTAACTTGGTAATTTGATGCTTACCAATTGGTTATTCAACAAAGGATAAGGATAGTTTTGCTTTTGGTGAAGTAGGATTGTAGGATGTATGGTATGTGAAATGAATTATTTTCCTAAGTGGGCATATGTGGGATGTGGCTGATTTCTTATTCCTAGAGTCCTTAAATTTGGGTTTTGTAGGATTAAGAATTATGTTCTTACCCTTGTACCCAAATACATACGTATTAGCATGGCTAGGTTATATCCAAATATAGAAATAGGGATGCCAATAGAGATTGGGCCAAATTAATGGACAACATGATATGCACTAAACATGTCTTTTATGACCAGTAAGGCGGTCCTATTAAGCCAAGCTACTTCAGAAGAACACCAGAGCAGATCAGCTTTAAGATTCAGCATAACCAAAGCAATCTAAACACAACATTCTACTACAATCCTTACCAATGACTAACTAAGAAGACCTATTAACCTAACTGAACTTTCCCCACAGCATTACAACCATCCATGTTAGTAGGCAACATGCAATTAACTTTCTATCCATGTATCTCCTAACTAAACATGCACTAAACATCTTTCCATGACCAATAAAGGGGTCCCATTAATCCAAGCTACTTTCAAGGCTATGGGTGTAGATCTGCTTCAAGATTCAACCTGACCAAAGTCATCAACTCTCACTCTCACTATTGACACATAAGCTTCACGCATCTCCCACTAACATTTCAATGATGATTTTCCAAACAAGCTCAAAGTAAGCAAAAAAAGTGGTGACGGCTGCAGTTGTATAACGAGGGAACTCCTAAAGGCCTGAAAATGAGGAATGGTTATGGCAGGAAGATAATGAAGCTTGCGCAGGTGAACATGCATGTAGTTGAACAATGATAAAAAATTGGGTCAAGGTAGATAGAAGAATTCTAGCTTCAATGGTTATGGAGGCTTCTTGCAAACTTTCTAGTAATGTGGTGTTAGAAGACCAAATGCAATGACTAAAATTATTAGGCACCCTTTAGCAATGTATATTTGGCTAGAAAATGTGAAGTATAGTTTTGATTTTCGCATCAATCCTCCTTTCCTAAATGCACGCCTGAAATGGGTGTTGAATAGGTGACTTACGTAGCAGTTGTGGTTGTCCATCCCAGCTTCACCGCTCCCATTGACTGAAGACACAATTAATTACACTTCATACGAATAAATAAATGTAAAGCATTCTTGCTTTGTTCATTTACATTTTAACCTTTTATTAATAGGATATTTATTTATATTTGTTAAAATTAAAATAATGGGAAAAATGGAAAATTTTATGACAAGAAACACACATTGGAAATTCTCAGTGTGTTCCTTCTATTAGTATTAAAGGCATAGGGGTACTCTAAAAAATTTATTTTTATTAAATTGTTTTCCTCCAAACATTAGGATTCTTCACTTTTCAAACGAAAGAAAAATGAGTAAAAGAACTCAGCATGTTCAATTTTATTTATAACTATTTTTTAGAAGGGAAAAAAAAGCTACAAAATCACAGCATCCAAAAAGCTGAGAATGAACTTATCATTACAAAAGACACAAGCTGATGCCTTCTTATTTTTGCTGTTCCTTTTTACTAGGTTGAATTTCAATAATCTAGTTGACATTTTATACATTCTAGAAGACAACAAATTCGTTAAAGTGCAATAAAGGGTTGCAAATGAAACAAGCCACTCAGTATCGCCTGAGAGCTCGCTCAAAAAGAACTCGTTCAGAATGACTCCTTATATAAATAAACATTCCTAAGCCCAATTTTGAGGCTCGTTTATGAGCATGTAAAGGCTCAGCTCATTTTGGCTTGTAAGTGGCTCGTTTACAAGCTTGGTTATGCTCATTTTTATGCACTTGGATTAGGCTCATTTATGTCAAATTTGGTTCAGTAAATTGCAATGGCTCATTTAGCCTAAAAGTGTGAGCTATTTGGGCATGGGCTGGTTTAGCCCAAAATTCCATAGCCTAAATTGAATGACCAGGCCAAGCTAGCCTGGTGCAGGCAAAGAAACTGATAATATTATCAAGAGCTTAATTTTTACCTTTTGCCTACCGAAACCCCAGGACCCTCAACCCTCTAATAGTGAGAGGTTCCAAAGGAACCAAGTTTTGGTGAACAGCTAAGTGAGGACTCATTTAGCTCGTTCATTTGCATAAATGAACAGCGTTGAGCAAGTATAGCTCGGTTAAAATTTTTATAAACAAACTTGAGCATGGTAAAGCTCCACTCAGCTCGTTTGCAGCCCAACAAACTTAATAAACCTGACCCAGCCATTGACCCAATAGCAGGACTGCATCACAGGTTATTAGTGAGTCAATAGTCAGAAGATCCACATAAATAATACTCTATTCAAAATTTCATAAAATTACAAAAATATTATTTTTTAAAAATTAAACACTTAAAATAAAATTATACGTTGTAAAGTTAATATAAATTCAAAATCACATTCATACACGTTAAAAATCAAGATTATGTCCAAAAATTTAGGATAAACTCAATCTAACTTCTACTTGAATACCAAGATAAAAAAATAACTAAAAAAGCAAAGTACGACAATTGTAACTGCAGGCCATAGGGGAAACACACTTGAACAAAGTTGTTAAAATCTTGCGATTCATGATTCAATTCATACAATTTGTATTAATTCCACACCAAATCAATCCGAATCTTACTAGTGAATCTAAAATCAACTGAATCGCTGCCAAATCTATCGATTCACGTCATGAATCTGGATAATCGATTTGAATTTATGGATTCACACAATTCTAGATCTATTGCATCCATGGTTTTAAATCGCGGTTGCGGGTGGCGTAACGTAACGGTAACGGGAAGCGGGAGTAGCGGATGTTACGTAACGGTAAGCGGGTGTAACGGCTGTGAATTTTTTTGAAGCACACACAACCTTGTGCATATTAGCATACTTGTTTTTTTAAGCTTTTAGCCCTTCTTAGAAAGAGTTTTAGTGCATTTTGGATCATTTAGTTCAAGTAAATAAGTTCTTTGGCAAGGGCAACAAGTTTACATTCGTTTTAAAACACCATTGATAGAAAAATTACATGTGTGTGTGCATTTATACTTCTCATTGTTCTTATATGTGATAAATTCTTATGTGTGCTAAATTAATTAATAGAACAAAATACATTATACACTCCATTAATCTATTAGACACATAAGACATACAAATAATACAAATATAAAATAGCTAGAAAAGAAAGAAGGTTAAAGTTGAAAAATATAGAACATAAATATCACATTACTAATATTATCAAAATAAAATATTTTCCTAACTAGTATTTTCAAATTGTTAATTAATGTATCTATTGTGAGTATTTAAAGAAATAGTAAATTTTGTATCATTGTCATCCTCATTATAATCTTTTCCCCCTCTCCCCACATGGAATATTGAGAATGATTTATGAAAGAGAGGGAAAAAGTGAGAAGAAAAAGTAAAAAATAAAATAATTTTTTTGGTGTAACAATCCTGTAGCGGTTACGTAACAACCGTTGCGGCCTTTACATAACGATTGCGGTCCGTAACAGCCTCTATGGCCGTGATTTTTTTTCACTGATTTTGCGGTGTGTAACGGTATTGGCAACCCAAAAAATCGTTACGTAACAACGTTACGTAATGGTCATGGTCTTTATTTAAAATCATGATTGCATCTTGACAAGCTCAACTTGTTTAAAACCTCATTTTTTTTTCTTTAATTGCTTTTTTTAACACTATTAGCCTCCATTCCTCGTCTATATCCGTTTTTTGTGCTAAAAAAAGGAAAAAAAGAACTTTAGATCTTATGTTGTTTTCACAAAACCATTCTTCACTCTTGGGCTATAGTGATCTACCATTGAGAACAAGGGGCATAACACGCATTGGTTAAGGTGTTACTCACAATTTGTTATGTTGTTAAGATTCAAAAGTTGCTTTTTATTTTTAATATATTGTTCAATTACCATCATTTTTAAAGTAAATTTTTTCTTTCTTTTTAATTAAAAAAAGAATATGCAGGAAACAGTTTTTTAACTGTTCTTAAACACCGAAAGTTAAGTGTTTTTTATTATAATTTTTTCAATTCCTTCCATTAAACAGCACAATGTTCATTTTTTAATTAAAATTTCTCAACTCATTCCTTTACTTTTTATTTGCTTAAGGAAAGCATACACATGAAACGTGATTTTTTTTTTTGGGGATCAAAATGTAAATGTATTGTACTATTTTTCTTGTTGTTTATATATCAATATATGCAAGCCATTTAGAATTGATTTTGGAAAGTTGTACTAAATCTTACGATTCGATTCAATTCTCAATTCACGATTCCCAAAATTGAAATTTTGATTCACAATTTGAATCTTAATTTGACAACTACGCACTTCAAAATACACATGAAAAATTTTGAGAAGATTAAATCTTAAATTTTTAATTGGAAAACAAAACCCACCAAATCAATGGGAACCAAGACCAAATAATAATTATTAAAACAAAATTTTCAAAATTCAAAAACTTGGAAAATTAGAAACTTATTCTGGGTCAGCCGAACTGCCAAACATGCTTTGTGAAAGGATTATCTTTTTTGGCCTCTGTATGGTAAACTATTATTGGTTTGTTTCTAGAGGGGCTGCTCATTGAAGTGTAACTCAAAGGTTGTTTTTGTTTGAATTTTCGTTTCAAGAGGGCTGCTTGTCCTCTTATGTATGTAACCTAATAATTATATTTCTATTCTACTAAAATTTCTTCTTCAATCAAATAAATAAATAAACCACACATCCAATGTTTTATTGCGATTTCCCCCTTAAACATCACAATTTCCTTGTTGATTATTTTCATGTTTCTATTTAGGCTCAATGGTTGGGGTTCATTCCATCCAAATTGAAGGGAAGTCATTCAATTTGAGGCTGGACAAGGTAGGGAAGTTCGAAGCTTTGTTCGGTCTTGAGAAGAATCGAAAGTGCAATTGGTGGGTTTGTCTCTCTTCAAGAGCTGCCTCATGGCTTTCTCAAGGATTCTCAATTCTCACTGGTAAGTCAGGCAAGGGATTTTGAAGGTTCAGGAATTAGGGTTGGTTATATCAATTATTGGATTGAGATTTACGTAACCAAGGCAGGGAATTAGGACATTGATAAAAGGGTGTACTCCATTTTAGTTTTTGAAGAGCTAAAAGGGGAAGCGTGGTCTTGGTTTGGGGAAGCTTTCATCACTTTGGAGAGTACATCTCGATCAAGCCCAAATGGATAAGTTAGTAAGAAGTCCTATGAAAATCGCTCTTGGGAAACAAGCTGTTGCTGGAATTGTAGGCCATGGTGAAGGTCACTTGATCCATATGAATTTGCAGGAAAAGGTTTGTGCTTACTATGGAGGAAGGTCACAAGAAGTAGTGTCTCAAGCATAGTCAATGGAGTTGAAGGGCAATGGTGTCAACTAAGCAATCCAAACTAGAAGCGACAAAGGTTTCTTATGCGGACGACAAGAGATGAAGACAAAGACAGCTAGGGTTTCTAGAGTAGAAGGAATGACGAAATTAGAGTGAGTTGGATCTGTTTTACTGTCTATTAAAATTGATTTGGGCTGGCTTCTTGAAAATAATGAGTTTATTAAACTCTTTGCAGGGATTTTTTGTTTAGGTGGCCCAAAAGAAAACCTTTGATTTAAAAATGGGCTTGGGCAGTCGGAATGCCTATACAGGAGAGAAGATGGGCCACTCATCTAGGAAAGTCCAAGAAAAGCAAATGGGCATTTATCTGGTAAAACCCAAGAGTCAATACAGCCCCAGAACATAAGGGAATCTCTATGACTTCGTTTTGTGATGATACGAGTGTTCATCGTCCTTCTGAGTAGCAACATGTCGAATAGTAACCTCCCTCAAATTAAGTACAAGGTCTTCTAGTATATTGTGCTCTTCTATGAATAAAAGCTAAAATGGTCATGATAAGGGATGTTTTGATGCAAGTAAAGCACCGAATATGGCAGAAGGAAAAAGGCCAAACAAGTTTGATGTTTATACCTTGGTTGGAGGAAAATGGCATTAGGGGGAGCTTAAGGAATGTTAGGGCGGGAGTTTAGATCAAAGAATTTTATTTCTTGAGTTGGGACTCTAGCTCAAAGAATTTTATTTCCCATGAGTTGGAAAATCAAGATTTTCATCACTAGTTTAGTAGGAATTCAAATTGAAAAGGGAGTCTCTTCCAAAAAAAGAATCAAGTGGGAAGGTACATGCTGATTGAAAAAATATGCATGTGGTTCTTTAAGGGAGGAAGTCTATTGAAAAAAAGCGAGAATTATCTAGTGAGAGAACATATAAAATTATAAAGAGGGATTCCAAAGGTGTTTTAAGTATAGTGAAAGAGCCATCGTTGAGAAAACTAAGTTGGGTAAGGAAAGCAAGAGATGGAGAGATGTGTTGGATGAAGAGAGCATAGGGAGGTAGTGAGTTTGAATGTGAAAAAGGTCTACTTTTGGACCATGTTCAAGAAAATTATGGATATTCTTCTGATTCTTCAATTGATCGTGTCGGGGATCTACCTTACATGCCACCTCCTCCTTTAGATGGTTTAGAAATGATTAACCAATTTGAAGATGAAGATCACAAAGATAATAAAAAAGTTGAGGATGAAATTCTGCCTACTCAGTTGTTGGATGACTTGGGACTTTAGTTATCTTATCAGAGAGGTAATGAAGTTAGGTTTGATGGTTGATGGTCGCAAATCCAAGGTGAAGAAGGGCCCAAGCAAATTAGCTAACTTGATGTGTTAAGTGAATTATGGTGGGAAGGGTTTGAGGGGCGGATTTCTGGCTGATTGTTGCAATTTTATTTTATTTTTTTGATTTTATTCTTTCTTTATTTCTGAATTTTCTTTTTCTTTTTCTTTTTTTTTTTTTTGAGGATTTAGTATCCTAGCCACAATTGTACATTCTCATCCTCAATATATATATTTTTTTATTATCAAAACATATAAATAAATAATCTACATGACGATATACCATTTACTATTACTCTCAAATTGCACGTGTAAAATTTACTAGAGTACCTAAATAATAGAGTAGTTAACCCAAATGCTGATCATTTTTTAACACAAATAGGAAATGTACAGTTAGGTTCACAAGCACCCAGACAGACTCCCAACCACAGTCTAGCTGATTTGTGCCCAAAAAAAAAACATGATAATAAAAATTAAAATTAAAAAAAAAAAAGATCAAGAAAAAGAAGTTTCAGATCTGCACTTTATTTCTAGTGTTGCTGCAAGCTTTGGGTTATGATGCAGATCCTACAGAGTTTTTTTATAAGTTATTTTGGGGAGATTTGTATTAGTCTTTTTTTTGGGTTGTTTTGGACATCGGGTTCAAGTACTACACTGTCCCAAAGAAGATCGCTCAGCAGTTTCTTCAAGAAAAAGTTCTAACATTTCTTTCCAACCAAACTCCCCATAGAACAGCACAAAGAGCACCCTCCACAGCCTCCCAACACCCTCGCCCTTCAGAAGGCATACTCAAGAGCTCCACCAATTTTGAGCATACCCACAATTCAAAATTCACCATGATTTATGGTTGTTGTTTAAGAGTTCTTAGCTAGCTTAGTTAAAAATTTATTTGTTTTACTTACAAGTCATCAATAGTATTTAGAAAATCTTGCTTCCCACACACTCACAAACCCTAGGTGGATTTCTTAGGTTCTATCCTTTCTCCTTATATCATTCTTCTCTCTTCTTTAGTTTACTTTAATTTGAGATCTGATTCCATCATTACTTCCTTCACCAATAACAAAACCCTACATTTTCAACTGCTAAAACCCTATTTATGCCAATTGCCAACCATCCATTTCAACACAATTTCAGTATAACTTCAGCCTTTCTAACCCACTAAAACCACCATAATCTAATTTCTGGATGTTTCTTTCCTGTTGATTTCCCAGAATCACCAATTCTATCATATATAAGCAGTATGAGTTCTAAAAAGCTCAGACAAAGGCTAAAACATTTAATATGGCCTCACCCTTGTGTCTACACAATGGCACAAGACCATTTGCTGCTCAAGAAATGCAGCATATGACAAGATATTAAGCATCTAGGATGGCATCTTGCATCTCTTGAAATTACAAAATAAATTTAGTGATCGCATGCATGACATGCATTACATGAAAAAAAATGGAAAAAGGCCAGAAGTTCTAAATCTACAAGCTTGTCAGACCCAGAGACACATGTCAAACACAGTAGACTACAAACACATGTCAACAAATATTTGGAACTTATCCATACCAATTAAACAATAATTTGTATAGCAATCGAAATTATACATCTTCATCATTGAATTTGGATAATGGGAAACCAAAAAAACAATAACAACATAATAAAGATATGACAGACATGATCAGCATGATATTTACATTGCATAATCACTTAAATCTATCAATTAAGGAGAGGGAAGGTTTGAAGATTATTATACACCAAGTATGCAAAATTTTGCGTAGGAAAATCACAATTTTTGCATACAGAGAATTGGCTTGAATACCAGCAACCAATAAAGCAATGTAATGGCACATTATACGCACAACAAGTACAACTTCACTATGCACAATTGAGCATACGCCTAGTGTGATTGACTCAAAATAAAACAACAAAAAACAATTGAGCACAATGAACGCATGATAGAGGTGACTTTGAAAATTATAAATGTCAAATGAACATAACTGGATATGCACATAAAGCATCATCTTGGATAATTACAAAGAAATATCAATGTCAAGTATGGTATGTATAACATGTACAACATGTCATTAACTTTGGCCACATTGAAGGATGTATGAACAAAAATATTTTCGAATTCAGTAAGCCAACTATCAAGGATATTCAATAATTAAAGCACAACAAGCATTTATTTAGATTGCATCCCTAATTAACTATTTTTAAAAATAAGTACTTGACTCCATCAAGATGCGTAATGTAACATAATTCAATGACTAACAATCTAAATATCCAGAAGAGGATTAAGTCTTGCACTCATAGGAAAAATGCACTATAAACCGTTAATAACTAGGACAAAAAAAAACAGATTTGCACAGGCCTCACTGGCACCATTACCAGAAATTCTCTAGACTATAAAAATAGTAAAGCACCTTAAAATAAATTGTAAACTCTCGAATTCTCTCATGCTCCAATCATTTGCAAAGAGAAAATAGGAATTAAACAAAAAATGGCTCAACTTTCCTCGTCTTTCACTGCGTTTTTTCAGTGAACCAAACATAACATCGCGCACAATCAAAGAATAAATAAATAAGTACAATGAAACAAACAAACACATAACGATTTAAGAAAACGCCCTAGAACCAATTCAGCGAGACATTACGAGGAGGAAGGACAGTGCATACCTGGCCCTTGACCTTGAGGTTAATGTGAGCAGACTGATCAACGGGCTTCCTGTCCTCCTCCTGCCCACCGCCACCGCCTCCAGTTGCAGACATCTTCTTCCTTCCTTCCTGACCTCTAGCGTTTGCTCTAGCTGGCAACGGGCGTCACCGATTAGGGTTTTCTCTGCAACACACAGCGTCGGCCGGAGAGACAATCGAGTTTAAAAAGAGAGCAAGAGCGTTACACATACGCTATGTGAGCTTTCATTCGCTACCACACGCCTACTCGCGAAATTACAGATTAAAGGGTATTTTGGTAAACACAGCCAGCCTTTGTGTGTTTCTAGGTGTTACTTAAATTACCAAAATGCTCTCAAATTATAACGGTGGATGTCCGCGATCGAGGGTACGTTTGTATTACGTACGCGCGAGAGGGGTACTCCTGAAGTAAGCGATCTTTTTGAAGTCAAGAGTGTTGAAAGGAAAAAATTATATTGAATTAGAATTTGGATTCCGGGATGCGAACAAAAGAACCAGGTCGTTTAGGAGATCAAATTGACGGCTAGGATTGAATTAGGGAATCCAACGGCGCGGAATTCATGAATGTGGAAAGTTTCTGGCGGTGTAGCATGGGGTCACCATCCTTCATATATTGTTGAATAGGATTCTTTCTTAACCAAGAAAGACTACTATTATCACTCTTTCCAAAAAAAAATTTTAGGAGTATTAATTTATTTCAAGTGTTCACTAAGAATCTAAAATAAATTAAAAGTTTAGTACTTTAATAATTAGGATATTCCTAAATAACTATATTGTGTAGTTTAAAAAGTATATTTATATTTTTGCCAAATTTGTCCTTTTTTATTATTATTTTTTACTTTACATTGTTAAAAATATTAAATTAACCTTTATAGATTATTAAATGATAATAACTGAACGGCTCTTAAAAGGTTAAAATCAAATCTATTGTGATCTTTAATGTGATAAATTTTATAATATTGATCTTATCTTTCATCAAAAGTCCAAATTCTTCATATTTCCCATAATTTAATGCTTATGAGTCATTTTGCATTTGCCTTTCACTTCTCATTTGGAACGTATTATTGAAAAATAAGTACTTATTATGAAAATTATTTTAATCAAGTACTTGTATAATTTTTAGTGTTGATTTTACACTTAAATAATTATTTATTTTTAAAAATTCTTTTCAACCTACTTTTTTAAGGAAAATAAATATTTTTTGAAAAATATTTTATGAAAAAAATAATTATCTGAGACCATAATTATAATAAGTAATCTCAAGCTATTAGTTAAGTACCTTTTATATACTCCTATTTGGAACATCTTAAAAAATTAGTATTTGTTTTTAGAACATTGCTTTTTTTAAGTACTTGTGTTAATTAATAGTATTTGATTTATACTTAAACAAGTAATTATTTGAAAAGTACTTTTCCAAACTACTTTTTCTTTCAAGAAAATAAGTATTTTCTATCTTATTTTATTTTTAGAAAAGGTATTTATCCAAAAAAGTACATATAATAAGTAATTTCATACTACTTTTAGATAAGTACTTTTTCAAATAAATACTTTTCCAAAAAAGTTTCCTAATGATTCCTAAATAATACTTCTTTTGAAAAAATACCTTTTGTATAAATAGTTTCAAATAATCCGTGAGCCCTTTTGTAACGTCCTGACCTAGATTTGTGAGGGAGCATTGCGTCTCTCCTCTTCCACATAGACCAGACAACAAGGGGTAAGCCTTATTAAACTAATGAGTGGCCCCACAGACTAACATGTGTCCTTTTCAGTGTGTTTTGTCCCCACTCACACACTTTCTGAAAAAACTTCCCAAAATGTCACCTATCACAAGATTACTCTAAGTCAAGTACGCTTAACCGTGGAGTTCTTATGGGAAGACTCCCAAAAAGAAAGGTGCACCTTGTTGATATAAGTTGTAACATCTAATCCTTTTAAACATTTCTTCCACAGAGTATCACATTCTCCCTCACTTACAGAATGCAACGTCCTCATTGCTAACCCACATTTCCAAACCCAGACAATGTCAATCTCATCACACTTTCGGTTGGGTAATTGCTCTGATACCATTTGACAACTCGAAGGTCACTACTGAAGCATATCAGGGCACTCACCTTACTCAGTAAGCCCTCTAGTGTTAGGTTGATCTCGTACTCACATAGTTCAAACAAAGGTTTACCAGCGAAGGCCCCAATGATAGGGAAATCTACCCGCTCATACAAGTAGATTCCCTCTGCCCTAGTGCCTTATGTAGCCTACTATTACATCTGATACTACTAGCGCACTCACCTTTCTCAACAAGCCCTCGGGTGAAGAGTATGCCCCGCCCCAATTGTAACATATTCTATTAGCATAAATACTTCTAATATCATAATACATTATTCTTTCTGTCATTATTCAACCATTCACATATGTTCATGTTCATAATTTTAACATTTCATTTTATTTCACTTTAAGTGACTCTTTCCCATTTACATCGTTCACATTTCACATTTCATTCTATTGTCATTTCATTGTCATTTTCATTTCATTCACTTGTACTACAACTGCTCTTCAGCCGTCATCATTTAGTCCACACAGAAATACGCTAAAATCTGCTAACACAACTTCTTTTAGCTGTCATCAGTTAGTCCACATAAAAATGCGCTAGAATCTGCTAACACGACTTTAACTATCATACATTTACATAATTGCATTAACATACACAAGCAGTATGATTCATATCATATTTCATTCTTAATGCTTTACTTAACCTGCATCTCATACATTTAGTATATATTTGCATAAAACTTACATGTACTCATGCCACAATTTAGTAGTAAAATTCATACATATCCTTGTAAAATAGGTCAATCAACTTTTAATATTCATATACTGAAAATATACTTTTCATTTCTTACATAATTATCCTAAAAATATTATTCACTTTCATTGGGTCATTTTCACATATACCTAACTAAATAAGCAGCCCTAAGTTCAAAAAACATAATTTACATGATTGACATTTTATACCCACATGAAAACTCATATACATATATAAGATAGTCCATTTTTATTTAATTCATAAAAACCTGATTTGATATATGATTTTCCCTTACCTGACTTCCTAAACTAGGCCGGCATGATCCTAAAAAATGTTTGTGGTGCTCACCCGAACCATGAATCAAAAATCCTAATTCCATTAAATTAATCCTAAACAAAATACTATTTTAATATTTCCTAGGGTCATAAATTCCAAATAAATATTACACCTTCAAATATAACCAATTTACCTAATTTCCCAAATCTCACTCTCGCTTTAGAGTGATGCCTAAAAAATTCAAATTGAAAATTTACTTACACCAAAATGATGACAATAGAGACTAGGACCACGTGGTGGTGCTCGATCGTTGATTTAGCGGCAGATTTAAAGAGAAATTGAGAAATTAGGAAAAAGTTACCTTACCCCAAAAATGGTTCCTCCCACGACTAATCCACTCCAATAGAAATGTCAGTAGCGGAGTTAGGAATCCAATGTCACCTTTTGTTTCCCTATAATGCCTCAAAAATAATTATTACAGGAGGATGTAGTGGATCCTAAAAATAAATAAAAAAATGATACTCAATAAAATTAATTAATTAATTAATTAATTTAAATAATAATTATTAATAAAATAATATACTATAATATAGTAATATTATATAATATAATATAATATTTTATATATATATATATATATATATATATATATGTTAACTTCCTGAAGGATTAAGATCCTTCAGGAAGTCTGAGACCCCCCCTTCTTTTTCGTTCTCTCTGCACAGGTATCCTGCGGGCACTTTCTCTCTCTTCTTGCTATCTCTCCCTCTCTCCTCATTTTTTTGACAAATACTCATTTGATCGAAAATCAGAAAATATCGTTGGACTCCATTTTCTGCCGTCGTCATTTCTACCGAAGCGGATTGATCGTAGGAGCAGTGTTGGCATATCTCCTAGGGTAAGCTAAATTTTTACTTTTACCTCAATTTATTATAAATTTTAAGCACAATTGACGATCGGGTATCACCACGAGAATCTAGGGAAAATTATCTACAAGTCTAACGAAGCGGATTTCTCATGGGATCATCGTCGTAAGCATAACCCCAAAATTGGGATAAGGGGTTATTAAGGGGCTAATTATTATTTAATTAGTGTTGATTTAGAAATGTTATAATATTAGACATTCTGAGGTTGAAGTAGAGTTTTTGGAATTTAGGGTCTGGGTGAGCGTTGCGAGTGTAATTTCAAGACCCTGCAAGCATAGTTTAGAAAACCAAGTGAGGGTGTTAAATATTAGTTTAAATATTAATTTGGAGTATATGGAGCCTAGGGAAGGTTATATGAGTATTACTTTGGGAAATGAGTTAATTAATTTGGGGAAAACTTGAATTGCAAGATTTGAATTTTAGGCGCTAAGGGCGTAGGATATGGGTTTTAACGAGACTCTCAGTAAGTTAGGTAAGGGGAATAAATTATAATAGTATTTTTATATTATTGATTGAATAAATATATGGAAAATAAAGTTATGATATTTTTTCTTGTGAAATTAATATATTATGAATATTAGATGAAAAATGTGTGGCATATGACGCATATTGAAAAATGTGAAATATAATGATGAGTAATTTCTGAGAAAATAATGAAATGAGAATTATTGATATGTTAGTGGAAAATAATGAGATATGACATTTATATGTGAATAGAAATGATTTCTATGAAAATGAGATTGTGTAAATTACCGATATGGGTATTTTGAGAAATGTTAAAATATGTAAAATACGATATATACTATTATGAGATGATAAATTGTGCACAGAAAATGATGAGAACATTTTTATTGAGATGAATTGAGATATACTGATATGAGATTAATGGTGTATATTGATATGAAAATATTGAAACATGAAAATAAGAACATGAATTCTGAAACATATATATGGAAATGTGAAAATGGGAAATATGAATACTGTAATATGGAATTGAAATGTGATGATTGAATTGAGTATATTGACTATGAATACTGGGAAAATGTGAACATGACAAAGTGCGACTGCTGCAATGGGATCATTGAAATATGATTGATGAAATGTCAATACCGCATAATGATTGCGGGTATGTTGTAATGATAACCCTGATGGATGGGTTGTGATATTGAGCACGATACCGTAGCTAGTGGTGTAGTGCAACCACACGGACTCTTGGAGCGTGTGGCGTGACAGTCGACTGAACTGTTTAGTAGAGTTGTTGTGCCCCCTAAGTCCAGATTAGGGTTATAGGTCGGCTAGTCGTACTACAGACGTGAGATATGTGATATGATATTTTGATCTAACCGGGTCGGCCAACCGCGGTTAGATCCAGCCTTCGGGTTGCACAACTTTGACCAATCGGTGGAAGCATGGCATGGAAAGAAAGATCCTCAGGGTAGTCATGAGTTACAGACACGATGTTGTTACTAGATACCAAGGATACTCATGAATTGGATAGTGAAATGGAAATGGAAAGTGAAAGAATGACATAAATGGGCTAAAATGAGAAATGAAAGAAATATTGGAAAATGAGAATTAGAGAATGATAAAATTGATAAATGGATCAGTGTGAGTTAATAATATAAATAATTGACGCGAAATGAAACTCTCCACCTGAGGGCTGATTGAGTAAGGTGAGTGTTCTGATAGGTATCAGATGTGGCCATACCTGGCTATATAATGTGTTAGAGCAGAGGGAAACTACTCGTATGGGCGAGTAATCTTCCCTATTCTTAGGAACTTCGCGGGTAAATACGTGTTGGAAATGAATGAACTTGAGAAATGGTTTTAAAGCTTATAAAAGCTTGTGTTGTATATTCTTTATGATTATGAGAATGTGAATATCAGTGTATTTTCTCAGATGAAATGATGATTTGAAAAGTAAAGTGTGTTATAACTGAACTCATATTACTATAAACTGCAAATAATTTATTCCTTCTTATTGAGATATGTCTCATCCAAATTATCTAAATTTTTCAGGGAACATAAATAGGCCAGGTGATAGAACTTCAAGACTGTAGGGAGCTGAGACCTTGATACACAAAGGGAGTTATTAGACTAGGGAGGTGTAATTTCCCTAAGGTTGTGTTGTTTTTGGGTATGTGATGAATGTATATATATATATGTATGATGATACTCTGAGTATTGTATTCTGATTGTTATGTATATACTGTCTTCCGCTGTTAGGGTGTATAAATGAAATAACTATTTACCCGGTACCCAATGGCAGTCAGGTCATATGAGTGGTAACAGGATTGTTGATGTGGCCGATTTGTGAATATTGTTGATGACGAGTGAATATTTATTCTTGTTTATAAAAAAAAATTGTACAAAAATCGGGGTGTCACAGTTATTATTAATTAATTAAACTTTATTAAATTGAATGAATTAAATTAAGTATATGATATTTATATACTTATATATATGTGTGTATGTAAGGAAGAAGGAATATATATATATATATATATGTTTATATGATAAGTGTATAATATTATAATATTATAATATAATATATTTTATTTTATACAAGTATATGAAATCTGGATGCTTAAAGAAGCATCCTGATTGAAAATTTCAATTTCAGATAGAGAGGAGGCCACCCCCCCCTGAATTCTCCGTTCTTGCCTATGTCTCCGTCTCTCTCTCTCTCTCTCTCTCTCAATTTCTCGACAGATTTGTGGCTGATCGGGAAACAGAAGGTGTCGTTGGATTCCTAACTTCGCCATCGACATTTCTACTGGAGCGGATTTGTTGTGGGAGTGACGTAGGTACCATTCCTGGGGTAAGATAATTTTTCCCTAATTTCTCAATTTCTCTTTAAATCTGCCACTAAATCCGTCGAGAAATTAAGAGAGAGAGAGAGAGAGAGAGAGAGAGAGAGAGAGAGAGAGAGAGAGAGAGAGAGAGAGATGGAGATGAGAATAGAGAATTCAAGGGGGGCGGCCTCTTCTCTGTCTGAAATTGAAATTTTCAATCTGGATGCTACTTTAAGCATCCAGATTTCATATACTTGTATATAATAAAATATATTATATTATAACATTATACCTTATTATATAAACATATTGTTGACCTTACAAGACTTAAAATCTTGTTATCTTATTTTGATGCTAACAAACAAGTGGAATTTAACGTATTTGTGTGAGTAATGTTATTTCAGGGCTCATATATGATATATTAAAGCATGGATTTAAAGATGATATATTAAAACTTGAAGAATATGAGGACATGAATGATTTGTTAAAAGCCAAGGAATGTTAACGTCAAAAGAGCCAAAGAAAAGCAAAGTGAGAAAGCCCAAAGAATATTAAAGCTTGAAGACCAAAAAAGAGTCAAAGCAAGCAAGAAGACTTGAGTGTTTAGAATGTCAAGTCTTAGAAGTCTTTATGTAAGTACTTTAATGTTTAAATATTGTTTGAAATATTATGAAACTCTTAAGTTAAATTCTTGGACTTAGATACCTTTTAAAATACTTGGAAAATATTTTTATAAGGACAAAAGATATTTCAAAGAGGTTAAAATTATTTTTGCAATGAAAAGCTCCAAAAGGAGGTTTTTCCAAATGTTGTCAATTTTTATACATCCGCATTGAGGTGCATGTTCACTATCAAAAACTTCTTATTTTAAAATGTGTTCAACATGAAAGTTGTAGGATTTTCTCTTAGATTTATTTTGACATAAAGAACACCTAATTTAGAGTTATATAGGAAAAGTTATGAGCAAAATACTGAAGCGGGGTCACAGTTGTCAACCAACTGAACACTATTCACGGGAGGAATTTCAACTGACTGAACAGTAGATAGAGCCACTTCAGACGACCAAATTGTAACTTCATACGTCTGAAGAATAACTTCAGACGATTGAAGATTAAATTCAGTCATCTGAAGATTTTTTGCTGAATTTTTTAAAGAGGCAGAACCACCTCAGATGACTGAACCCGAGACTTCAATCATCTAAACATTGTTAACGGGCAGAAATTTCAAAAATTTTATCTTTTAGATATTATTTGCTTGGGCTCCAAACTTTCTAAAAACTTGGGAAATACTCCAAGTAAACTTGGGCAACAAGGAAACCCTTTTGAATGCCTATAAATACATGGTTTTGCAAATCAAAATAGATCCAAGAATTGAAAAATCTGTTTTGAGAAGCTGAAAGCACTCTTGTTCATCCAAAGTTCTCTTGCTCACTCATTGCAAAACTCTTTTGCTAAGATATTCTAAAGTGCTAATCCTTCCTTCTCTGAATTCCTACTGCTAATCCTCATCTAAAAAGGATATTGGTGAATTCATTCTATTTCAAATTGATATTTTACATTGAAGTATATAGTGCTGAAATTGTACTAACTTGCTCTTTGAGAGAGTCTACTTTGTTAGAATTGGTGTATTCCCAAGAGGGAGGGTGAATTGAAATTTAAAACTTTTTCTCTTTGGTTAATCTATCCAACAACAGTATATACACAACCTAGGGTCAGTCTATTCAATTTCCAAATGCGTAGATAAATATAATGTGGAAATTAAGTCATACGCGGTAAATATAAAGTGCGGAAATGTAAATGAACACACGATATGTTATCGGGGTTTGGACAACTGTGCCTACGTACCCGCCTTTAGCTCGCAAGCTAAAAGATTCCACTAAAGGCTCACTTAAGGGTGGAGCGACACCGTTTACAACCAGGTCAAATTAACACAGGGCTGACCTCAACCTACACCAGGTCAATTAGCGGGGCTGACCTCAACCTACACGCCTTAACAGGACGACGCACCTAACTTTCCTAACCGGGTCTAAGCCATTCCGGGACTATTCTAGGGCTAGTCTCCCTCTTCAGGCCCGTGCTTGGATATACAACAAATTTGTATATAATCAGATGGTACAGTGATTATGCTTTCGTGTAAAACAAATATGTACCCAAATGCGCACAATAACATACACCACAAATATGATTTAATATATAAGCTCAATGTGGTCTAAATGGTTCAACTCTCAAAGGTATTTTCTATCAGTGTAATGCGTACGTGAGAGTGACAAACAAACAGTCTTTGTATCACAAGATATGTTCAAAAAATAAGTTCACACAAACATGTCTAGTCTCAAGTATTTCAATCAGCAGGATATTTCAAGCATGTGAGTATCAAATGAAATATGAGCTCAGTTTGCAAAAGATACGTAATCTTTGTCTTCAGTAAATAATATATAAGTGAAAGAATATTGCAACAAAGACCACTATCTCATAAACAAATATCTCTTCAAATATATTTATCAATATAAAGCACACTAGATATTTGAAAATGATTTTGAAAAGATTTTGCAGACAAAATACTATAAGATCTTCTCAGGATATTGCAATGAAGGTGCAAGCTTAGAAGATCTAACAAGGTCTTCTTAGGATAGACTTATCAACAAAGGCCCCTAAGAATCCTTAGGTTTTGCTCTCTAATAAAATCATGCCAAGCAAACAAAATAAGGAGAGCAAACCTATTCAAACACACTCAATCCACTTACAAATGATGTAGGCCATGATAGGAGGCAAGTATGAGTGATTTAAGTAAGAAAATGAGTAGTATAGGGTTTTTATTTTTCAGAGAATTCTTCCCAAATCAAGGTGGCTAATAACACCTAATTTTCTCAAATGAACTCATATATATAGACATGGGAGAAAATATGACCGTTGGAGACCTATTAGGTATTATTAGAAAAGTTTAATGAAGTTTAGAGCATTTTAACCCTGTTTAAAAAATATTAACTGCGGTAAAAAATTAGGGCAACTCGAGAGGTCCGGTCGACCAGAAATGTTTCGGTCGACGAAGTTTCAAATGGTCCAGTTGACCAGGGGAATATTGAACTGAGATCTTGGTCGACCAGGAGAGGGCGATTTCCTAATTTTCTGAGTTACGGTCGACTAGGGCATTTTGAACTGCCTGGTTCGGTCGGCTAGACTGCTAGAAATTCTCCCGAGGACCCTTCGGTCGACCAGGTAGTTGGAGAACAAATGTTCTCGGTCGACCAGATGGTCAACTATTGACCCAGGAGGGTTTCGGTTGACCAGGACCTTTTGAACTACCAATTTCGGTCGACCAGTTGGTCAAAATTTTGACCCCAGGGAGTTTCGGTCGACCAGGGCCTTTTAAACTACCTTTGCTGGTCGACCGAGTGGTCAATCTTTGACCCAAGGGAGTTTTGGTCGACCGGGGCCTTTTGAACTACATTTGCTGGTCGACTGGGTGGTCAAACTTTGACCCAGGGTGTCTCGGTCGACCAGGCCAAAATGAACTGGCTTGGCTGGTCGACCGAAAGTCCATCATGTGTGCATTTCGGTCCCGTATTGAAGCAAACAAGCCCTATTCAAGTGCCTAACAAATATAGGTGAAAGTGTGAGTGTCCTAGGGCACTTGGGGTCCAATTTGAAGACATTGAAAAAGTTTAGTGTCAGTCGACCTTCCGTTGACCAAAAGGAAAACCCTAAGGTCTTTCTAAGGTCCCTTCTCATTTACGGTTTGTTTGAGCTTACGTAATAAATCATACATGTGATGTGTGTGAGCTTATTACAAACCAAATACCTACTTACTATTACAGACCAATACAAATATATATTACAATGGTGAATTATAAATTGGTCTTCAAGCTTTTCTTGCTTTGTGCACATCTTGATCTTATCACCCTTAGTTCCTACACAAAACCTCAAACACTCGTTAGATACAATGAGTATTTGTCATAATCAAAACTGGGCGTGACCCATAAGGTCAACATACTTGTACGCAGATCTTATCTTGTGTTTCTTGTAGTTCTTTGATGTTCCAAGGATTGTTTGGATAGTTGGCTAAGCAAGGGGACATTGCTTAAAAAGGCGAACTCTAGCCTAGTTAAGGAGTGACCGAACGAGAGGACATCGTTCGGAGAGGCGGGCTCTAGCCTAGTGAAGGAGTGTTTGAGCATGGGGTATCGCTTGTAAAGGTTTTGTTCCACCCGTCAACGGAACAGGTTTAGTGAATCCTTTGGTGGTTTGCCAAAGGCGAGGACGTAGGCTATGTTGAAGCCGAACCTCGTAAAAATTTTCGTCTCACTCTCTCTTTCCCTATTCTTTATTTTCAGCACATATTTAAATTGCGTGGATGGTTTAAATTTGAAAATGATATAAAATAAGTATATTTGAAAATCAAGTAAATCTTAAAGTTTGATTTTGATTTGGGTTGCGGAAACTTTAAGGGAGTACGTTGGTTGAACCATTCTTTGCGGAAACCATACGGGAGTACGTTACTTGGCTAAACATCCCAAAGATAAATTAACTTAAGAGTTTATTTGAATTCTGAAGTTTGGAAAGAGTAATTATATTTTATATTGAACATCATATTGAAGAAGAAATTTCATATATATAGGGCTTTGTTCAAACTCATATTTATCACAGGACTGAACACAACATAAAAGCTGAAAGTTACATATACTAATCTTGAATGCTTCCATCAATCTAATAGTGCTGAAGTGAATTTATATTTGGCAATCAAATTGATTGTTGGTTTGAGCATTGTGGTTGATAGGCTTGACTAGTTTAATTATTTGTGTGGTTGAAGATTGAATGTTTTATTAGTTGTCTTGTTGATTGTTTAAGAGAAACCAAGTTCTCGTTTGATTGACAAAATAGATAAACAAGTCAAAAAATTGGTTAAATATTAAAAGAAGTTAAGAACTTTAAAAAAGAACTAAAAAGAAAGTTTTAAAAGCCAATTCACCCCCCTCTTGGGAAGCTATTCCTGATTTCACGCACACGCACACGCACACACTGATTACGCGTCAAAACTGCGTAATTGGATGTTTAACCTGGGCTTTACAGTTTATATTTTTAATTAAATGTCCAAAATTATCCAATATTTTAATAAAGTGCCAAAATCATTATTTTTGAACTTTATTGCACTATTTATAAAGTTTTGGTATTTTTTTGTTGCAGGAAAATTCCCGGGAACCAAAACCAACACCTGTTCGTATTTTGTACATAACTTTTTCGTTAGAGCTCCGATTGAGACGATTCAAATTTATAGAGAAATAAAAAAGGATTATCTACAACTTTTGTGTTTTGAGTTTTATAAGATATGGGCTCCAGAAGAGTCAGATTTGCGATAAACAGAGAATGAAAAAAATGAAAAAATATAGCAATTCGGGTCAACTCCAATTGGGTCAAGTTGCCGGGTCGGGTCTCCTATTCGGGTCTAGGGTTTTCCCCCCCAATCCTATTTAACCCTTCTCTTCCTCTTCTTGCATAGGCAGCCCCCAGGGATCCCCATTCTCCTCTTCCCCATTCTCCTCTTCTTCTCCTTCTTCTTCTTTTTCTTCTTCTTCTTCTTTAGTTTGTTTTTTTTTGTTCTTTTAAATTCTGCTTTGCTCTCTTTCTCTTTTCTTTATTCTCTGTTCTCCTTCCCTTTATCCCTCTCTTTCTCTCTCTCTCTCTCTTGCTCAAACCTCTTTTGCCCATTGTTGCCGCAGCACAAAAAGCTCCTGCTGCACTTTGTTGCTCTCTCCGGCGGCCGCCAATAGCACCAGCAGATCCGTGAGCTACTCTCCTGCTGTTCCTTGCTCCATGCTACAGCCGCGAACCAACCCACACACAGCCGCAGCTGCTGCCACGGCTCCGTGGATTTGTTTCTCTCTCTCTTTTTTCCTTTCTTTCTTTCTTTTATTTACTTTTCTTTGAATCTTGGAATATTGAAGAAAGTTTAGTTTTTTTTTTTTTTTAATGTTATTGGAGTTTTCTTTCTTTTTGTTTAAGTTGAGTAATGTTGGGTATTTCATTATTGTTAAATTAATCTCTTTGTTTATCTAATTGATAGTTATTTTAATTTAGCATTCTTAATTAAATTCAGATATTTTTTTTGTCGAAATTCGATTTAGTTAAGGTCTATGATTAGTAAAGGTTGTGTTTTTATTGTATTCCGTTATTGTTTACGTTTTTTAAATTTCCGTTGAATTCATGTTTGCATTTAAATTGTGAGTCTTGATTTGATCTCTTAATTGTGCTAAAGGTTCGATTTTTAGTAGGTTCGGTTTTTTTTTTAGTATGTGTCTAGTTTAGTTTCCATTGTGTGTTTTTAATTCCATATTCTAGGTTGCCATTTTTAATTAACGCGTGTCTTAGTGTTTCCTTAAGTAGACTAGGGTTTTCATTATTGTTATTTAATTTCGTGCATGATAGTTTTAGGACTTTAATTTGTGTTTTCATTTAAGTCTCCACAATCTTGAAAACCCAAATCTGAACTGAGTTCAATACCTTTTTAATTTCGATTGGAAAAAAGTAAAATCTGATATTAAAACGCATTCCTTGAGGAGACGATCTAGTCCTTGGGTTTAATATTACACGATAAAACTCCTATACTTAGGATAGCTTTCGAGCTGCTCATTTTTTGAGTGAGTCACACACACACACACACACACACACACATATATATATATTCCTTCATCCTTACATACACGCATATATATAAATATATAAAAATCGTATACTTAATTTAATTAATTCAATTTAATAAAGTTTAATTAATTAATTAATTAATAATTATTTTATTTATTTATTTATATTTTTTTCCATTCCTATAATTTTTGCAGACGTTACACCTTTTGCATGTTAAAAGCTACCTAATTGTTGAGCTTATGCTTTAGTCATTTTGCGCTTGCATATTGGCAACCGAAAATTGTTTGTCCACCAAAATTGATTCTCACAACTACTAAGTCACAAATGATATTTTGTGTTTTGCTTTGGTCACTGACTAGACCATGTGACAACTCTAAATGAGTTCCGATGGTCCAATGTCCATACTCAACTTGAAGATTTGGGAGATATTATCCTTGGTACCTTTCTTTATCATCCATAATAAAAATTATGTATGTCATGTCTATCCTTTTGCCAAATGTTTATGTTTTTGTTTATATGTTTATTTTTGCACAAATTTTCCTTTTATCATGCTTCTCATTTTATATAATGTCTTTTACTAACCTCAATTGTTCTTGGGTTTGGCTAAATTTCTAATCGATTCTCATGTAATTACTATGTTTAGTTTGCATGAACATATTTTGAATGAAGATATTTTTTTTTTTCTAAACATGATTGTTGTTAAAAAAACAATTGCTGACCCAGTTGAATTAAGTTCAATTTTTTGTTTCCTGAAAAATAGGTACAATAATTTTTTTTTCTTTTTTGCTCCATGCTTTGAGCAACGAATAAGCAACTTTAGGGTAATTTTGGATTGATGTTCAATGATATTTAATAAAACAATTTTAAGGTTATTAGTTTTGAGTATGAACATGCATCTAAGGGAGATGCCCATTTATTTTTGGATTTATTTTGTAAAGATGTGGTGGAACATTTGTAATGCCCCGACCCTCTACGTGGACCCGGAGTGCTACTAATCCATTCATACCTGATAATCCACATTCTAATATCATGTACGCAGTGGAAAAAATAAACATAATCTCCACAAATATAATACCAGAGTTTATTATTTCTATCTATAATCCAAAATAACTATTCATCACCTGTATTCTCATATATACACATATCTCCAAAAACATTTAGTATTCACAAACACCAATATATTTCACAACCATCCATATCTTAGAAGACTTAAAACATAAAACATAAAACGTACAATTTATTCATTCCCAAAAGTATCATCAGAAATGATACCCTGTCTATTACTATATTCCAAAATGATATAACAACCTCGAGCCCTTTAAGCTCGATATCGTGGAGGTCCTGAAAAAGATAAATTCATATTTGGATGAGACACATCTCAATAAGGGAAGAAACAATATATCAAAGTAGTGTGTGGCCAACATGAGGTTTGCGTATAACATATTATTCAACATTTGCAAATCATTAATATAATTTCTGAAATCATTTTCTAATCCTAATCAAACATATGCAAGACATTTTACTCACGAGATTACCTAAGGATAGGGGTGATTACCCGCTCAAACAAGTAACACCCCTCTGTTATGATACATTAGGCAACCCAAGGGTCACGACTGAAGCATACCAGGCACTCACCTTACTTAGTAAGCTCTCAAGTGATAGATTAATCTCGTAGTCACATAGTTCATACAAAATTTTATCGGCGAAGGCTTCGGAGAATAGGGAAATCTACCTACCCATACAAGTAGTTTCCCTCTGCCCTAACACGTTATGTAGCCTACTGCTACACCTGATAAAATCAGAGCACTCGCCTTTCTCAGCAAACCCTTGGGCGAAGAGTTTGCCTCGCCCAAACGTAACATGTTCTATTAGCATAAATATTGATAATACCATAATACATTATTTTGTTTGCCATTATTCTGAATTTCTCAACCGTTCATGTTTTCATCTTTTACATTTCATTTCATTCCACTTTATGTGATTCTTTCCCATTTTACATTGTTCACATGTCACATTTCATTTCCATTTCATTCATTTCCATTTTCATTTCATTTCATTTCATACCCAACATTTTTTAGCTGTTTTACCCAACATCTTTCGGCTATTTTACCCAGCATCTTTCAGCTATGTTACCCAGCACCTTTCAGCTGTTTTTATAGAGACTCGAACCCATAAAATAAAGAAAATAAATAAAAAAAAGGATAAAATGGGAATTTTAGCAGGGTTCATTGATGAAGGCAGTATATTTGTCGACGAAGTCCTTTCAGCTCTTCGTCGCCAAAATTCAGAGCGTCGTCCACAACGAGATATCGAGCGAACCAAAAAAAATATCTGGATGGGGTTCATCGACAAGGGAAGAGCTTCATCTATGAACAGTCGACGAAGGCGCCACTTCATCGACGAAGTTGACTCGGTCAAAGGCTCTATAAATATCATTTTTGGTTGCTTAAGGGGTAAGAAAACCCAAAAGCTATCTCTCTCTCTCTAGAATCGGTGAGCTCTCTCTCTCTCTCTCTCTATGATTCTTCGCCTTTCATCGTCCATTTCGATGATCGGGAGTTTCTGCGTGGATCAGAAGGAGAATCTTTTCAGTTATAGCAGATCAGATCGTCGTTTTGAAGATTTTCAGGATTGTCCCTAAAATCGAGGTAAGGATCTGAATTCGTTTTCATTTTGGTAGATCTGTAGTAGATTGAATAATACTGAGGTATTGTTCTTTGGTTTTTAGGTTTTGAGGAGTTCGTGTCATAGTTCTGGATCAATAAGCTTGTGTTTCGATTTTTATGTTAAAAGGTAAGGGGATTTTTTTACATCAGTATTTTTAGAAAAAGAAAGCACAAAATATTTAGCTTATGTTTATATATACTTATTGACTGCTTATTTGCAAAGTTTTACCGGGTATAAATGCTGATGCTTACGGTTTTCATGATTTTACGGTTTTGGCGAAAATGGAGTTTTTCATATATGATCTCCAAATTTCTTAAAACTACTTTATTTGCACAAAAACTTAAGTAGGAGATGCTTGAAACTCTTAATAGCAGCAAAAATGATATTTTATGAACCAGTTTATATAAAAGGTATAATTGACCAAATAAGTGTGACGTATGATATGAATTGAATCTATACTGATTTGAGATGCATGTATATGAACTATATGGACTAAGGTTCCAAGTGGTTATCAGAAATTGCAAAAAACAAGTGCCAGTTAGATATCGTGCCAAGTTTCAAAAAAGGGTAAAATCGAGAGGTTACGAGCCGATTTTTACCATAGTATGAATGAAAGTATGCGTGAATGAGATTATGAAAATACTGGAATTGCACAGGTTCTTATGTTTTAATGTAAATTATATATATGATGTTGGGACCGCATCTTGTCTCAATAGTATATTATGTAAGCTCGGTATCATTGCCAGAACAGAGGTACAGTGCAACCACACGCAGTTATTTTTCAGTGTGGGTATCTAGTAGTTGGCTTGGTAAGAAAGGCCACTGGTCAAAAGGGATCATGGTAGTGATGGCCAAGTCGGGCTGCAGCATGTTATGATGCCTGATGATGCCTGCACGAACAGGGCTCGATCAGTGCTTTCTTATCGCACAACCCTTGCCACGGGGAGTTACTGGCATAATTATGATAGTTTCAAGCTGGACGATGTTCTAAATATGCATATACATGATTTAAAAGCTTTACTGGGCAGAGTCACAGGTCTAAGTACCGGGCCGAGGGATCATACAGTGTATGGGCCTGTACCCTACCCTAACCTCGGGAACTCTTACTTGTAATGATGCTGGGTTATATATTATTAGGGATTTATATATGTACTATCTATATACATTACAGTATTGATAATGTGCAATCTATGTAACCGTTTTCAAATAAGAACATAATTGTACAATCACACACTAATGCAATATCTTCCACCTTACGGAGAAGTGTCTCACCTTGGATGTACAACCTTTGTTTCAAGTCCTGCAGGGCATCAGTTTTAGTTGATAGTGGGGCCTCTGGAGCAAAGTATTGCTGTTAGTTAGCGTAAGTTTTTGTATGAGTACTGGGTTGTTAGCCTGGTTAGTTTTGGGAATGTAATAAAGTTTATGTTTTACGTATGGATGAATGTATGTAAGGAACATTTAGATACTCTGGTATGTCTACTAGAATCCATATGAATGTCTATGTTTTCCTCAATATATGTGAGTACAGTTCTTTATGAAATACCTGTACATCCCTATTTAAGGTGGGTGGTTACGTATGTTTTTAGGATTTGTACAGGATATGTATGTATAGTAACACTCCGAGGCTGTATTAAGGGCTGGGGCAATACAGTTTGGTATTAGAGCCCATAACCAGCCGGAAGTGTGATATGATATGCACTGCCTAGTTATGGATATGCTCAGAGCTTAGGTAGCTAGGTTTTGTAGAGTAGACTATACCTGAGTTTAGGATGTGAGTCTAATTTTCGAGTTTAGCTTAGTATACTTGGGGATAGAAATCCATAGACAGACTTCTATATTTTTCTAGATCATTCAAAGGGTTTAGAAAATTACGGAAATCTATTGGCGGTTGTGTTTCTAAGTGGAAGGGCAGAACTCGAGTTAGGATGAGAATGTGAGTCATCAGAGTACGTTGGTGCTAGGAAGATTCTTATGAGAAATGAATTTCATAGTCTCATGTTAGTAGCTGATAAGTAGGTTGTTAAGCTTTTAATCGATGTTTCTCAATTGCTTTTTAGGATGGAATCCTAGGATATTACTACCAACATTGGAGGCAGTAGTAGTGAGGGTGCTGGCCATGAAGTTGGCAGTGACTCTATTAGTGTGCTACGAGACTTCGCTCAGCAGCTTATAGCTGAGGTTGTCCGGATGAATAAGGGTTAGGATCGTCCCCTTGCTGAGTTGGGATGCTCCATTGACCAATTACACGAATGAAACCTCTTGTCTTTGTGGGGAGTGCAGATATGATTCGGGCTGAGAATTGGATTGGGGAGATTGAGAAGATTTTAGACATTCAGAACTGCACTGAGAAGTAGAAGGTAGCCTTTGCGACGTTTAAGCTGACAGACGAAGCAGAGAGGTGGTGGAAGTCAGTTAAGATGCTTGAAGAGCATCGACCTACTCCTATGTGTTGGTCTAATAAGGCTTGCAATTCTTATTTTGATGATAACAAATCAAATGATATGAATATGTTTCAAGCAAAAGTTTTTAGGAAAATAACAAAGCTCAAAGTGCAAAAGGAAGTGTATGGATTACAAAGAATTCTTGAAGAACACAAAGTAATGCTTATGGATTACAAAGAGCATGAAGAACAAAGTTATATTGTGAAAAGTTCAAAGGAAAGATTGCAACCACAAAGATGATGGAAAAACAAGTTTGAAGACTAAAAGAATTATATTTTTTTAAGGATAGTCTAAATGTAAGTACTTCAAAGTTAATCTCAAATATAAAGTGGTTTGAAGCTCATAAAAATTCAAAAATATGTTTTTACGTTTATACTCTTAAGAAAATTTTTTTAATGAAAAGAAAGGGTTTAAGAAAAGAAATATTTTGAAATTATGAAGGGCCAGGCGACTGCAATGAAGAGGCAGGCGACTGCCACATTAAGAAAATGATTTTTCAAAAAGTCAGTAACTAGATAGGCGACTGCCTAACTAGCCAGGCGCCTGCGTGAACAAGCCAGGCGACTGCCTTGGTTTTGGCAGGCGACTGCCAGCATACTGTGTTGAGAGAGTGCTCTGTCTAAGGCGACTGCCAAGTCGTGGCAAGCGACTGCCACTCGAACGTTGGCATTAATTCTCTCAACGGGAAGATATTTTAAACCACGTTTTTTAACATATTTATTTCAAAATATTTGGAAATAAATTTTAGAAATCTTTGGGAATAATTGTTGGCTTCTAAAAACATCTATAAATAGTCAAAAGCTTCAAAGGTTTGTGACAATGATCATATAGGCAATATTGAAAGGTTTTTGAAATTAAGCAATTCTCAAAAGTTTTCAGATCCAGCAATCTTCAAAGTTCTCAGATCTAGCAATCTTCAAAGTTTTTAGATCAAGCAACTTTTCAAAGATTTTTAGATCAAGTGATCTTCAAGTATTCAAATTTCTCAAAGGATCTAAAACTCTCTTGTGCTTAAAAATTCTGATTTGATATTGATTTATATTTTGAAGCAAAGCTTTCAAAAATCAGAATCTTTCATCTTTCTTTGAAAAATTATTTGGTAGTTCATAGTAAGTTCTGAGCTTAAAATTTCTTATATTTGAATTACCTTGGAGTATAAGTGAGCTGATCATTGTACTAATTTACTCTATTGTGAGAGTTCTCTTTTGTACACAAATTTCTTTATCATCATTCTTAAACGATTCAGAGTTGTTGAATCATTGGACCAAACAAGGGGTTATTGTTTGGAGAGGTGGGCTCTAGCCTAACAGAAGGAGTGGTTGTAAATAGGTATTGTTCCACTAGGTAAAGGAACTGATATAGTGGAATCCTTTGGTGTTTTGCCAAAGGCGAGGACGTAGGCTCTGTTGAAGCCGAACCTCGTAAAAATTCTTGTCTCTTTCTCTTTGCTTTACTTTATATTCTTTACTTGCTATAGTTGTATGATTTAAAAGTGCAGGTTGTAGGTTCTTAAGTAAGAAAGAAACAAAGGTACTTAATATTTAGAAAGTACGTTTTGATTAATCGTTTGCGGAAACCCAAAGAGGGAGTACGTTGGTTAATCTACGGAAATATTAATCAAGTAGAGTGCATACTAAGAGTTTACAGGGAAATCAACAAAAGCTTTAATATTCTTGGTTAAGTTATTGAATTAATTTGATTTCATTAATTAACTTGTGTATTTGAATTTTTTTTTAAATGTGATTGTTATTCATATACTTTATTGTCTAGGTGTTAAAATCAAAAGCTTAAAATTGTTAAAATTCAAAAGAATCCAATTCACCCCCTTCTTGGGAAGCTATTCCTCATTTCACTATGGTTCTGACGTGGGCTCGGTTCAAATATCTATTCTTTGAACGGTATTTTCTAGCCATGGTCAGAATTGCCAAGATGGAGGAATTCATGAGTCTGGAATAGGGGCAGCTGTCAATTCAACAGTATGCTGCTAGATTCCAGGAGCTATCCTGTTTTGCTCCATTCATGATTCTGGATGAGGCAAAGAAGGCTTGGAAGTTTCAGAGGGGCTTGAAGAAGGAGATCAGGAAGCAGACTGTGATTTGGCAGATGCAGGACTTTGTCACTCTGGTTGATAAAGCCACAGTAGTAAAGGAGAGTATGTAGGAGGACCTTGAGGTTCAAGTTCTGAAGAAGAGACATGCGCTTTCTAGTTCTTATGGAGGGGCAAAGCAGGGCCATTAGAAGAAGAACAACGATGGTGCATCGTAGCATACTACATCCCCACCTATTTTTTTTATTTGTGGTAAACCTCACTCGAGGAAGTGTTTGAAGATTTGCTTTCGTTGTGGGCAGATTGGGCATCAGTGGAAAGACTATTACATGTCGTATAATAGCAAAGCTCTACAATAGCCATATGGAGGAGGTGCTCAGGCACCGCGGGGTGGTCAGCAAGGGGGGATAGCCCAGGCTAGGGTGTACTCCCTGACTCCTGGTGATGCAGAGAATGCAGGAGAGTTTGTCACAGGTACCATTTATATGCTTTCCAATAAAGCTATTGTACTATTTGACTCAGGGGCAACGTATTTTTTTATCTCCCAAGGATTTGTTAAACTGTGTGGGATTGAGACTCAACAACTAGATTATGAACTGGTAATGACTATGCCTTCAGGGTCGGTAGTCGTATGTAGTAGGATAATCCGTGACTTTCGAGTAGAAATTTAGGAGAGAGTACTACTAGTTAATATTATTGTGTTTGATATGCATGGCTTCAATATCATTCTAGGTATGGACTGGTTGTCTACCAGTAATGCTAGTATTGATTGCCGTAGGAGAGAAGTGGTGTTTAGATCTCCTAGGAAGTAGGAATATAGATTCTTAGGGTCGTGTGTGTGCTCCGCACCACGGATCCTCTCAACTTTGCAGGTTAGGAGATTACTTTTGGAGGGATGCCAAGGGTATCTGGCATTTGTGAAAGACACGCTGGCAGGGGAACATAAACTAGAGGAGATTCCTGTTGTGTGCGAGTTCCCAGATGTGTTTTCAGAGGACTTTCCAGGATTACCTCTAGATCGTGAGGTGGAGTTTGGTATAGAGTTTAACTCCTGGTATGATGCCGATATCAAAAAGCTCCATATCATATAGCTCCAGTAGAACTGAAAGAGTTGAAAGAACAACTTCAGGAGATGCTAGATAAGTGGTACATTTAACCGAGTGTTTCTCCTTAAGGAGCACTAGTGCTATTTGTGAAGAAGAAGGACGGGTCGATGAGGATGTGCATCAACTACAGAGAACTTAATAAGGTGATGATAAAGAACAAATACCTGTTACCCAGGATCGATGATCTGTTCAACCAACTTCTGGGCACTTAGATCTTTTATAAGATTGATCTATGATGTAGGTATCACCAGATGAAGGTGAAAACGGAGGATGTTCCGAAAATAGCTTTATGAACTCGGTACGGCCATTACGAATTTATGGTTATGCCATTTGGCTTGACTAATGCACCTGCAGCATTTATAGATCTGATGAACAGGGTCTTTCACGAATACTTAGACTAGTTCGTTGTGGTATTTATTGATGACATCCTAGTGTATTCTAGGAGTGCTGCTGAATATAAGGCTCATCTGAGGCTGGTATTGCAAGTGCTCAGGGATAAGAGGTTATACGCTAAATTGAAGAAGTGTGAGTTCTGGCTGGAACAAATTGTATTTCTAGGGAATGTAGTGTCCAAGGAAGGAGTATCAATGGATCTAAGTAAGATAGAGGCAGTAGTGGACTGGGCGAGACCGAAGAATATTCAGGAGGTCAGAAGTTTTTTGGGTCTTGCAGGTTACTACTGTCGTTTTGTAGAAGGGTTCTCTAGTTTAGCAGGTCCATTGACGCGACTCACGAGGAAGAACGTGAGGTATGATTGGACTGATGAGTGCGAGCTGAGTTTTTAGGAGCTAAAATGATAATTGGTTACTACTCCAGTTCTGACCATTCCATCTGGGGATGGTGAATTTGTTATCTACAGTGTCGCCTCTAAGAAGGGTCTTGGCTGTATTCTAATGCAGCAGGGTAGGGTGGTTGTTTACGCTTCTCGTCAACTCAAAGAGTATGAGAAGAACTAGTCGACACATGATATGGAATTGGAAGCTGTAGTGTTTGCGTTGAAAATTTGGAGGCACTGCCTATATGGTGAAAGGTGCGAGATTTTTACTGATCACAAAATTCTTAAGTACATTTTCACCCAGAAAGAACTGAACATGAGACAACGCAGGTAGCTTGAGTAGATAAAAGACTACAATTGTACCATTAGCTATACCCTAGGAAAAGCAAATGTGGTAGTTGATGCTCTAAGTCGGAAGTCAGTTGATGCGTCGATCTCAGTAGTGGGAGTTCAGCATCAAATCTGTATGGACTTGGAAAAGTTGGGCTTGGAGGTAGTGGAAGGAAATTATCAGGCTGTTTTTGCTAGCTTGGTGGTACAACTGAACTTACAGGAGAAGATCCGAACAGCTTAGAAGGAAGATCCAGAGCTGGTTGAGGTTATGGAAGGATTCCAAAGTGGGTTAAAGTCGAATTTAGTATTTTCGGTGATGAGATTTTGAGATTCCCTAACAGGGTATGTGTACCAGATGATGCCGGGATTAAACGGGTCATTTTGGAGGAGGCACACCATTCGCTCTACACCGTACATCCTAGCAGTACGAAGATATATTGGAATCTAAGGGAATCTTTCTGGTGGTCGAACATGAAAAGAGAGATTGCCCGATTTGTAGAGCAGTGCCTGACGTGTCAATAGGTCAAGGCAGAGCACTAAAGGCCAGTAGGACCACTTTAGCCACTTGACATCCCTAAGTGGAAGTGGGAGCACATCTCGATGGATTTTGTGACGAGGTTACCTGCAGCGATGCATGGGTAGAATGCCATATGGGTTGTAGTTGATCGGCTGACAAATACTGCACATTTCATTCCAATTAGAGTCAGCTACTCGTTGAATAGGCTGGCTAAGTTGTATGTGCAGGGGATTGTACGACTCCATGGTGTCCCTATTTCTATTGTTTCAGATCGAGATCCACGTTTTATGTCTCATTTCTGGAAGAGTCTATAGGATGCCTTGGGATCACAACTGATGTTTAGTATGTATTTCCACTCGCAAACGGATGGGCAGTCTGAGAGGTCTATTCAGATGTTAGAGGATATGTTGTGAGCTTTTGTACTGGACTTTGGGGATAGTTGGATACAATATCTACCGATTGTTGAGTTCGTGTATAACAACAGTTACCAAGCTAGCATAAAGATGGCACCTTACGAGGCATTGTATGGTCGTCGGTGTCGATCTTCATTGTATTGGGATCAGGTAGGTGAGCGGAAGATACTGGGTCCGGGACTAAGAAATTACCGCTAGTGAAGGTATTATGGCGTAACCATGCAGTGGAGGAAGCTTCATGGGAACTAGAATCAGAGATATGCCAAAAGTACCTACAATTATTTTATGGTATGTAGGTATGTATGTTAGTATGTGTTAGTAAGTAGATATGATCTTTGGGAGAGTTATGTATATATATTGTAAGCTCTTGAAGCTTTATGTTGTAACCACGGTATTCCTCTGCCATATGTGAGGGTATGTAATAAACTTGGGCCGGAGCTGCTATGTAGGTGGCTGCTGATTCTTCGGTAGGACTAAACTGTAAGTATATAATATGTGTAGTATCGATTAGCAAATTTTGAGGACGAAATTTTTATAAGGAGAGGAGATTGTAGAGACCTAAACCCATAAAATAAGGAAAATAAATAAGAAAATGGTAAAATAGGAATTTCAGCAGGGTTCGTCGACGAAGGCAATATATTCATCGACAAAGTCCCTTCAGCTCTTTGTCGCCAAAATTCAGAGTGTCGTCAATGAAGAGATACTGAGCGAACCAAAGAAAATATCTGGATGGGGTTCGTTGACGAGGGAAAAGCTTCGTCCACAAATAGCCTGGCTGGTTTGTCGACAAAGTTGACTCGGTTAAAGGCTCTATAAATATCATTTTTGGTTGCTTAAGGGGTAAGAAAACCCAAAAGCTCTCTCTCTCTCTCTCTCTACGATTCTTCATCGTTCATCATTCGTTTCGACGATCGAAAGTTTCTGTGTGGATCAGAAGGAGATTCTTTTCAGTTATAGAGGATTAGATCATCATTTTGAAGATTTTCGGGATTGTCCCTAAAATCGAGGTAAGGATCTGAATTTGTTTTTGTTTTGGTAGATCTATAGTAGATTGAATAATACTGAGGTATTATTGTTTAGTTTTTAGGTTTTGAGGAGTTCGTGTCATAGTTCTAGATCAATAAGCTCGTGTTTCGATTTTTACGTTAAAAGGTAAGGAGATTTGTTTACATTAGTATTTTTAGAAAAAGAAACCACTGAATATTTAGCTTATGTTTACATGTACTTATTGACTGCTTATTTGCAAAGTTTTACCGCGTATAAATGTCGATTCTTACAGTTTTCATGATTTTACGGTTTTGGAAAAAATGGAGTTTTTGGCATATCCAAATTTCTTAAAACTACTTTATTTGCACAAAAACTTAAGTAGGAGATGCTTGAAACTCTTAATAGCAGCAGAAATGATATTTTACGAACCAGTTTATATGAAAGGTATAATTGACCAAATAAGTGTGACGTATGATATGAATTGAATCTATACTGATTTGAGATGCATGTATATGAACTATGGGGACTAAGGTTCCAAGTAGTTAAAAAAAATTGCAGAAAAAAGGTGCCAGTTAGATACCATGCCAAGTTTGAAAAAAGGGTAAAACCGAGAGGTTACGAGCCGATTTTTACCATAGTATGAATGAAAGTATGCATGAATGAGATTGTGAAAATACTGGAATTGCACAGGTTATTATGTTTTAATGTAAATTATATATATGATGTTGGGACCACAACTTATTTCAATAGTATATTATGTAGGCTCGGTACCGTTGCCAAAATAGAGGTATAGTGCAACCACATGAAGTTATTTTTCAGTGTGGGTATCTAGTAGTTGGCTTGGTAAGAAGGGCCATCGGTCAAAAGGGATCAGGGTGGTGATGGCCAAGTTGGGCTGCAGTATGTTATGATGCCTGACAATGCCTGCACGAACAGGGCTTGATCAGTGCTTTTTTATCACACAACCCTTGCCATAGGGAATTACTGGCTTAATATGATAGTTTCAAGCTATACGGTGTTCTAAATATGCATATACATGATTTAAAAGCTTTATTGGGCAGAGTCATAGGTCTGAGTACCAGGTGGAGGGATCGTAAAATGTATGGGCTTGTACCCTACCCTAACCTCGGGAACTCTCACTTATAATGATGCTGTGTTATATATTATTGGGGATTTATATATGTACTATCTATATACCTTATAGTATTGATAATGTGCAATCTATGTAACAGTTTTCAAATAAGAACATAACTGTACAGTCGCACACTAATGTAATATCTTCCACCTTACTAAGAAGTGTCTCACCCCGAATGTACAACCTTTGTTTCAGGTCCTGTAGGGCGTTAGTTTTAGTTGATAGTGGGGCCTTTGGAGCGTAGTATTGCTGTTAGTTAGGGTATGTTTTTGTATGAGTACTGGGTTGTTAGCCTGGTTAGTTTTGGGAATGAAATATAGTTTATGTTTTACGTACAGATGAATGTATGTAAGGAACATTTAGATACTCTCGTTTGTCTATTAGAATCCATATGAATGTTTATGTTTTCCACAATATATGTGAGTATAGATCTTTATGAAATACCCGTATGTCCCTGTTTAGGGTGGGTGGTTATGTATGTTTCCAGGATTTGTATAGGATATGTATGTATAGTAACACTTTGGGGCCGTAATAAGGGTCGGGGCATTACAGTTTTACCCAACATTTTTTAACTATTTTACCCAGCATCTTTCAGCTGTTTTACCCAACATTTTTCAATTGTTTTACATGGTTGCATTAACATTTTCATACTCAGTTCATTTCCCGTATATCCTACATCTTATACATATAACATATTTCACACAACATTCCTATTTACTCATGCCACACTATTTAGCAGTAAAATTCATATATATATTTTCTATAAAATAAGTCAACCCACATTTAACATTCTCATACTAGAAAAATAACTTTAATTTCTTACATAATTATTCTGAAAAAATATTTCATTTTTATTAGTTCAATTTCACATATACGTATCTAATAAAATAGCCCTGGGCTCAGAAAGCATAATTTAAAGGGTTAACATTTTAAACCCATACTAAAACATATGCACGTATATATAACACAATTCATTTTCCATTAAATTCATAAAAATCCTAATTTAATATATATTTTTTCCCTTACTTAGTTTTTTGAACTACGCCAACAAGGACCCCGAAAAGATACTTGCGGCGCTCACCCAAGTCCTGAAATAAAAATCCTAATTCCATTAAATCAACCTTAAATAAAATAATATTTTAATATTTCCTAGGCCGATAAATTCTAAATAAATAATTATACCCTAAAAAATAACTAATTTACTTATTTTTTCAAATCTCACTCTCGCTTTGGACTGGTCTAGGAAACCCAAATTGGATAATTTACTCTGGTCAAAATGACGATGATTGTGACTAGGACCCTGTACTGGTGCCTGATCGTCGATCAAACGGAAGATTTAAGGAGAAATTCAAGAAATAGGGAAAAGTTGCCTTACCCCAAGAATGGTGCCTATGCTACTCTTACGACAAATCAGCTCCAGTAGAAATGTCAGTGGCGGAGTTAGGAACCTAACGGTATCTTTTGTTTCCCAATTGGCCAAATATCCGTCGAGAAATGAGGGGAGAGAGTGACGGAGACAGAGAGAGGCGACGAGGAGACGTGAAGAGAGACGTTTCAGGGGGCTTCTGTTATGTCTGCTTCCTGAGAGGTGATTTCAATTGAAATCCCTTAGGAAGCTTAACTTCCTTTTTTTTTTTTAACTTTATTATATATTATGATAATATTATATTATATACTTATATATATATATATATATATATATATATATATATATCACCAATCCTTATACATTTGGGTATATATATATAACCTTCACATAACTTAATTTAATTAATTCAATTAAATAATAATTAATTAATTAATTATTTTTATTTTTATTTATTTTTGGATCACTACATTCTCCCCTCCTAAAAAAATTTCGTCCTCGAAATTTGTTACCTAATTATTCATTTCCATAATTCTACGATTTACTATACCTCATACCATTTAGTAAACACATTACCAAATACACTTTTGCATCATTTATAATTAAATAAAATCATTGTTATCTTAAACATGAATTCATACCTGCCCCCTTAGCTTTATCTGCATCATCTTGGACCATTGTATAAACACGTGCTGGTCCACCTTTACCTAGTGCTATCTGTTGTTTCCCCTGATCCTAGTTCTGTGCAGGTACAAGAGGTAACGATTCTCGACAATTTTTCTTAACATGCCTCGGTTTACCGCACCTGAAATAGGTAGGAGTCCTAAACCAGCATTCGCCCCTATGCCTTTTATTACACGTCTGGCATATGGGGTAAGATTGATTACCCTGATAACCGAGATAACCCTGATCTCCTGTCTCCTGTCTCGGGCTCACTGCACCTTTCCCTTTCTTTCCTAATCCTTGACCGACCTCAGCCTGAAAACTAGATGGTGCAGGCCTCTTCTTCTACTTTGAAGGCTTTGTATTGCTCTGGATGCTCTTTTCCAGCACCGAAGCCTTATCAACCAAGTCGTAGAAATTCTAGACCTGAAACTCGACCACCAATTCATAGATTCTTCGCCTGAGGCCCTTTTCAAACTTCCTGACCTTTCTTGCCTAATCTGGGATCAAGAATGGAGAAAAACACGACAATTCCATGAATTTAGCCACATACTCTACAACCGTCATATTCCCCTAGGTCAAATCAGTGAACTCCTCAATCTTTTCCTCTCTAACAGATAAAGGAAAATATCTATCAAAGAATAGCTTCTTGAATCTTTCCCATGTCAGAGCTATCTTGCCTCTGTTCATCTAGCAGCTTCGTAGAAAGCCACCACCGTTTTGCTTCTCTGGTCATCTTAAAGGCAGCATAACGGACCTTCTGATTGTCTGTGTAGTCAAGTACAGTCATAGTCTTCTCTATTTCCTGTACCCAATTCTCTACAGTCACCGGATCAGGTCCTCCTGTGAAGGCCAAAGGGTTCATTCTCATAAACTCCTTGATGTTGCAGCCTAGATCTATAGATGGACAGTTCCCTTCTCTAGGTTCCTTCTTCATTTCTGCCCTGACCGTCGGGCAATACCCCTCAGCATCTTAGATGTAATAACCCGAAATTTTTTTTTTTAAAAATTAATTAGTTAAAATTATCAACCAATTAACTAATTAAGTATTATTAAATTTGATTTGTTGATTAAATAATATGATATATATATTTATGTATATATATATGTAATATAATATTGCTATCATATATGATAAAGTAAGTAAAGGAAAAGAAAAAAAGAAAGAAAAAGGAAGCTAGAAGCTTCCTAGCAGATTTTAAAATTGAATCCACAATTTCAATTTGAAGATTTCAAATACAGAGGCTTCCTTCAGCACCTCTCCAGTACTCTCTCAGTTCATCTATCACTCTCCTCCGTCTTCGTCTCTCTCTTCCCTCATTTCTTGACGAATATTTGGCCGATCGGGAAATAGAATATATCGTTGGGTTCCTAGCTCCGCCATCGACATTTCTATTGGAGCAGAATTTTCATGGGAGCGGCATATGTAACGTCCTCAAAATTCTCACCATATATATATAACCATATCTATGCAGCAGATATACAAGTCATACAACCATATATACTAAACAATATTAGAATTCAGAACATTCAGACCATAGTCATATAAAATAACTCCCTCCAGTATCATCTACCCCAAAAATACAAAACCCTGTCATAAACTTACCCTACAACCAGGGTAACCAAGTCAACTCTCTATCCGCGAGCCTGATATGCTCGCCTAGTTGGCTTACTTGAAAAATGGTCAAGTAATGGGGTAAGACGACGCTCAGTAAGTGGAAATATGCTATTACTAATGTGTGGCGACCGAGTCGTAAAACTATAAAAATAGTATTTAAAACTGCATGATCTGGAAAATCTGTAAAACACATGTATAGTAGCTTAAAACATTTGTATTATCTGAACTTTCTATCATTCATACTGCTATATCATACTATATACGACAAAAGCTGTAAAACTGTATACATATACATATACATAACTGTGCTATTTCCCTAGGTCTCTATATGTAATGATTTGACCTCTCATGACAGGGTTGTGTGGCTCGTAGGCGGGACTTAACTCTGGTCGACCCTTTAGGTAAGTCATCCTACTTTACACTACCTCAGCCCAGCCAAACTACATCCACTCCTCAGCTTGGGACTGACTGCTACCTTGTCAAACTGGCCCCCTCAACCCAGTGAACTGGGGAGCTGCATCCTCTCCGAGCACAGTTTGATGGTACTCACACACTATCTGAGATATGTGGTTGCACTCTATTCTGTATATAGCAACAGTACCGTACTCTGTAAACTGCATCTGTCTATAATATTTCCACGGGGATCTGATACTATGTAAGTACATATATATATATCTTTACTATTTTCATCATGTTTCCAAAATAATTATAACTCCATTATTCTATACTGTAAATACTGTAATATCTGAAAAACTGTAGCATCTTGATGCTAAACTGTATAATCTGTCTGTATGCTCTGTCTGTATAATCTATCCGTATACTCTAGGTGTTATGGCATATAGGAAAACATAGCATACTGTAAATACTGTATAAACTAATTTGTTTAAACACTGTAATGTACTGATTCTGTATAAACTGTAATATACTAGTCTAAATAAACTTCTATATATGTATACTGATATGGATAAACATCTATAATAAACTATTCTAAAATATAATGTGATAAACATCAATCTTTATCTGCAAATACTGTATAGTATGATATGCTGTAAAAAGCTATATAGATTCTATATCAAATAAGTATCTACTCAGGCCACACAAACTTTGAAAACTCTTATTCTATAAATGCTGGATAATAAACTGGTATATATAAAATCTTTGCTAATATCGTAAAGCTCCTAATATAGCATATTTCCCTTACCTAGTTTCTGAAAAACCCTTACTGAACTCTAGCCCTTCACCCGCAGGGTTCTGTACTAAACACCCTGAAAACGACATTCTCCACAACAAAACATCAGTATTTTCCTGCATACATCATTTTCTATAACTACAAGGAAAACATATTCTGAATAAAACACCTTACCCTAAATTTGGGATGAATTCCAAACTAACTTCTCTAACGATTAGCTCTAGTAGACTTGCTGAGAACTTTGCCAGGAGCGTCGTGATAGCCTCAGATCTTCAATCCGGTGAGAAACGGACCCGGAATCAAAGAGATAATGAGAGGGGTGCATTTTAGAGAGTGAGAGAGAGGGGAAAATTTATGCCAAATTTTGCAATTTAACCTAGGTTTTCACTATTTATAGCCTCGGAGTCGTCGACGAGACACGCCATCTCGTCGACAAGTCCTTAAGGAATTTCGTCGACGAACTTCCTCCCTCGTCAACGAATTTTAGATTGCCCAAAAACCTCTCTCTGTATTTTCTCATCAATGAAACCTGTCCTCGTCGACGAGCTTCTCTTATATCCTCGTCGATGAATCCCCTGTGATCGTCGACGAGAACCCTTCTAATTTTCCGGATTATTACATTCTCCCCTCCCTATAAAATTTCATCCTCAAAATTTACTATGTGTATCACCATTTGTCATTCTATAAAGGCAAATGGTCCACTTATTTTATTACTTACCCTCACTTATGGCAGAGGAATACATTTGGTTGCATTTATGTTCTAGGATATTACACATATAAATTTAAGAGACCACCTACTAACTAATTCAATACATGTACCTGCAAAATAAACTTTATCTAACTACTTACACTTTACTTGCTATCACTAACCCTTTTGGAACAACTGCGGGTATCTTTGTCTGATCTGCTCCTCAAGTTCCTAAGAAGCTTCCTCTATATCATGAATTTTCCACAAAACCTTTAGTAACAGAATTTCTTTTGTGCGCAGTGTCTGTGTCTTTCTATCCAAGATCTGTACCGGAACTTTTTCATAAGCTAGTGAATCTTTAAGCTCTATCTCTACATAACTGATTATGTGGGATGGGTCAGGAACGTATTTCCTTAACATAGCGACATGAAATACGTCATGTATTCTAGACAGAGCTGGCTGCAAAGCTAGCCTATAGGCAACTAGTCCTACTTTCTCTAGTATCTCAAAAGGACCAATATACTTAGGGCTCAACTTTCCATTCTTCCCAAACCTCATAACTCCTTTCAGAGGAGCTATCTTCAAAAATACTTGACCCCCCACATCGAACTCTAACTCTTGGCGGCAAGTACCTGCGTAACTTTTCTGCCGACTCTGCGTTGTACTGATTCTTTCTTTAATTAGTCGGACCTTATGACACGCTTGCTGTACAATCTTTGGACCCAACACTCACCTTTCACCTACTTCATCCTAGAAAAGAGGAGAACGACATCTTCTACCATATAGTGCCTCGTAAGGTGCCATGCCGATACTAGTCTTATAGCTGTTATTGTAAGCAAATTCAACCAACGACATAAACTGAGTCCAGCTACCCCCAAAATCTAGCACACTTGCACGAAGCATATCTTCTAATGTCTAAATCATCCACTCAGTCTGACCATATGTTTGGGGGATGGAAAGCAGTGCTAAATGCTAACTGTGTATCCATAGCCTCCTGAAAACTTTTCCAAAATCATGAAGTAAACCAAAGATCTCAGTCTGAAACTATGGATACCTGTACCCATGAACAGAAACTATCTTCTGAACATAAATCTCCACCAACCTGTTCATGGAATAACCGAATTTAATAAGGATGAAATAAGTAGTTTTCATCAGACGATCAACAACCACCCAAATCGCATTCAATCCCTGACGCACTAATGGTAACCCCGTAACGAAATCCATTGAAACATGATCCCATTTCCACTTTGAAATGAACAACGGCTGCAACTACCCTGCTGGTTTTTGGTGCTCTGCTTTAATCTACTGACAAGTCAAGCATTGCTGTACAAACTCAGCTATCTCCCTCTTCATTCCACTCCACTAGAAATACTCTCGTAGATCCCTATACATTTTAGTGCTAACTGGATGTACGGTGTATAGGGATCTGTGGGCCTCCTTTAATATGGTTATCCTGATCTCGGTATCTACAGAAAAACAGAGCCTAGTACAGAACTGCAAGGCTCCGTCATCTAATATGTTGAATTCCTCACCTTGACCATCTCGCACCCTAGCCATTACCTCTGCCAACTCTGCATCATCATCCTGAGCTACTTTAATCCTCTTGTATAGCGTAGGCTGAACCACTAGATTGGTAATGACTGCCTGAGGACTCTCCTCTATCAATTCTATGCTGAGCCTCTCCAAATCCATCAGAATTGAGTGTTGAATCTCCATAGCTGCTAGTACGGGTCCCACTGGTTTCCTGCTCAGAGCATCTACTACTACATTTCCTTCCCTGGATGGTAACTAATCGTGCAATCATAGTCTTTAATAAGCTCTAACCACCTTCTTTGCCTCATATTTAGCTCTTTCTAGGTGAAGAAATATTTCAGGCTTTTGTGATCTGTAAAAATCTCGCACTTTCCACCATATAGGTAATGCCTCCAAATCTTAAGAGCGTACACCACTGCAGCTAGTTCTAAATCAGGGATAGGATAATTTTTCTCATACTCTTTAAGTTGTCTAGACGCATATGCAATAACCCTGCTATGCTGCATCAATACACATCCCATACCTTTCAATGACGCATCACTATATATTACAAATTCGTCCTCCCCTGATGGAATAGATAATATTGGAGCTAAAACTAACCGTCGCTTTAATTTTTGAAAACTTTGCTCACAATCATTGGTCCAATCAAACTTTACATTTTTCCTCATAAGCCGTGTTAATGGACTTGATAGCCTAGAGAAACCATCTACAAAGCGCCGGTAATAGCCTGCCAATCCCAAAAAACTCCAGACTTCCTGAACATTTCTCGGCCTTTCCCAATTCAGTACTGCTTCTATTTTACTTGGATTGACAGATATACCCATCTCAGAGATCACATGACCGAGAAAGGTAACCTGTCTCAACCAAAATTCACACTTCTGGAACTTCGCATATAACTTTCTTTCTCTTAATGTTTGCAATACCAGCCACAAATGATGCTCGTGCTCCTTAAGACTCATTGAGTAGACCAGTAGATCATCAATAAATATAACTACAAACTGGTCCAAATATAGATGGAACACTCGATTCATTAAATCCATGAATACCGCTGGTGCGTTGGTCAACCCAAATGGCATCACCGAGAACTCATAATGCCCATATCGGGTTCGAAATGCGGTCTTCGAAATATCCTTTACTCTAATTTTCACCTGATGGTAACCCGACCACAAGTCAATTTTAGAGTAAACCTGGGTCCCCTAAAGTTGATCAAATAAATCATCAATCCTAGGGAGAGGATATTTATTCTTAACTGTTAGTTTGTTTATCTCCCTATAATCGATGCACAATTTCATGGTTTCATCTTTCTTTTTCACGAACAAAACTGGGGCTCCCTAGGGCGACACACTAGGCCTGATAAACCTTTTATCTAGCAATTCCTATAACTGATCTTTCAATTCTTTCAACTTGACTGGAGCCATACAGTATGGTGCTTTAGATACTGGTGCAGATCATGATAATAGATCTACAGTAAACTCAATCTCACGGTCAGGTGGCAAACCAGGTAATTCTTCTGGAACAACATCTGCGAATTCCCTCATTACTAGTATGTCAGCTTGTCTCAATTCTTCTTTTGGCAATTCTTTTATGTATGCAACATACCCCTGGAAACCACCCTGTAGCAATCTCCTCACCTGAATAGCTGACACCAGCTGTAGTGAGGCACGTACACGTGAACCCACGAATATGTATTCTAGCTCATTTGAGGGGTCTGAAAATCACTTCTTTCTGGTGGCAATCTATGCTATCGTAATGAGTAGCTGGCCAGTCCATGCCCAGTATCACATCAAATCCCTACATATCTAGGACAACAAGGTCGGATAATAACACTCTCTCATGAATACTTATTAGAAAATTCTGAAGTGCTTTCCTGCATTTTACCATGGATCTCATCAGTGTACCCACAGATAATTCTACATCTAATAGCTGTGTCTCTACCCTAGTTATTCTGACATACCCTGCCGATATAAAAGGGTGGGTGGCACCTGTATCAAACTAATAAATTTATATGGCAAAACAGTAAGGGTACTTGTGACCATGTCTCCAGCCGTCTCGGCGTCTTCCAACGTCAATGCATAAACCCTTGCTGGCACGGTATTTCTCTGCTGACCTCCGTGGGGTGCCTGGTATCCTCCTCAAAATGTCCTAGGAGCTGATACATAACCTTGTGGCATCTGACAGGATTGAGCCATATGACCGGGCCTCCCACAGCGATAACAGACATTCTCCCCCAGCCGACACTCACCAGAGTGTCTCTATCCACATCTAGGATATATGGCAGGAAACTATCCATTTTGAAATCCCCCATGCTTTATCATCTATCTTTGACCTCTGCCAGATCTATCTCCTCTGCAAGGGCCTCGACTGGGACCTGCCTGAAAACTCAAGGGCGCAGTCCTCTTCTTCTGACTCTGTGCCTCAGTCTCACTGGGTAGACTCTCCTATGCTATAATAGCCCTGTCAACCAACTCTGCAAAATCTTGGATCCTCAGTACCGCCACTTGCCTATAAATATCTCACCTCAAGTTTCTCTCAAACATTTTGTCCTTCTTCACTTTATCAGGGATAATATATGGGCAGAAACATGAGAGCTCGATAAATCTCATCCCGTACTGCTGGACAGTCAATGATCCCTGGGACAGACTCAGGAACTCCTGTACTCGAGCCTCTCTGACTGAGGCAGGATAGTATCTATCAAAGAACACATCCCTGAACCGCGTCCAGGTCATCGGCACTGGAATCGCCTTCTGCTCCTCCAATAATCTGGTGGCTGTCCACCATCTTTCAGCCTCCCTTGCTAGTCTATACGTAGCATATGAGACCCTCTGCTCATCAGTGCAGTGAAATACTGTCAGATCTTCTCTACCTCTTATACCGAGTTCTCAGCAACTGGAGGGTCAGTCGCTCTAGAAAAGGTTGGCAGATTCATTTTCATAAATTTCTCTATGGTACATCCCTGAATTGGAGATGGACCTCCCTGCTCTCTCGAGCTCCGCGCTATCTCAGTCATAACTTGCTGAACCACACTACGTAGCACATCATCTGAATTTCCACATCTTGCGCCAGAAAGACCCACTCCATCATCCCCACTGGCGTGAGTGCTACAACCTCCTATGTCCATCCTGTAATTATATAGAACACTATTTTAGAATCCTAGTTCCCATACAGACCTAACTTATTCAACTAAAACTTCAAATCTTTTATTAACCATCCGTCCTGATCCTAATCCAAAAATCCAATCCTGTAACCCAAACACACGACTCGTTGATAGTTTAGTATGGCTTTCCTAAAATCGTCACTCTAGGAAAAACACAGAACCCACCACGAAATCCTATATCTAGATCACAGAACAAAACTTAAAATTCTTTTTGCTATATTTTGATATTGTTTCCCGCTGCATTCTAGAGTCTACAGAACCTAGCAACCTAGGCTCTGATACCAAAATGTAACGTCCTCAAAATTCTCACCATTTATATATATATATATATATATATATATATATATATATATAAACATATCTACGCAGCAGATATACAAGTCAAAGATAGAGCTCCGTAGTAGTAGAGGTTGACCGAACTACCTTATCAGAAGGGTAAGTAGTTGAGTTAGAGTCAGATTTATTTTTTGGGTTATGACCCTAGAGTACATTTTGGTCCTTTTGTGGATGTTTGTACATATATATGACAGGTTCAGTAGAATTTTGGTATTGTGCCCGTTGTTGTATGGCATGTATGTAATTTATGTTTTCTGCTGCTTAGGTATCAGAGATATATGACAGGTATATCCCTGGTACCCATGGGTCCGAGTTGATTATGACTATACCAGTTTAGCAGGATGTCAGAGTTATTATGAATATTGTTATGTAGAAATATATATATATATATATATATAAGAAATATGAATTTATGAATATATGGTAAAATAGGCAGGTCGTTACACTCCGTCTCTCTCCTCCGCCTTCTCTTTTTCTCTCTCTCTCCTCATTTTCTCGAAAAATACTTAGTCGATCGAAAAACAAAAAATACCATTGGGTTCCATTATCCGCCACCGACATTCCTACCGGAGTGGATTTTTCATAGGAGCGTTGTAGGCACCGCTCTTGGGGTAAGGTAAACCTATTTTCTCTCTTTAATTTCTCACCAATTTTCAGTTAAATCGATGATCAGGGACCACCACAGGGTCCTAATCCCAATCGTCGTCAATTTAATCGGAGTGAATTTTCAATTTGAGGGTCCTAAGCACCACTCCAAAGTGAGGGTGAGATTTAGGGAATTAAGAAAATTGGTTATTTTTGGGAGTTTAATTGTTTATTTGGAATTTATGTTCCTAGGAAATGTTAAAATAGTATTTTATTTAGGGTTGATTTGATTGAACTAGGGTTCTTGAATCAGGGTTTAGGTGAGTGCCGCAGGCATCGTTTTGCGGTCCCTGCTAGCGTAGTTTCTGGAAACTAGGTAAGGGGAATAGATTAAGCTAGTAATTTTGTTAATTTACTAGTTAAAATGGAAAAATTATATGTGTAAGTATATGTTTATTATGCGAATTTTAGAAAAGCCAATCGTTTGAACTGTGATTTTGAGCTTAGGGCTGTGTTATTAGTTATTATTTGTGAAAATGGAATGATGAAAGTAATGGATTTTCTAGATAATTGTCGAGATAATTAAATGTTATTTTTAGTCATGTGAATGATGAATGTGCCTTGGCATATTTTTAGTAAATGTATAAATATGTGTATTATTCTAAATTGTGTGGCATGAGTAAAAAGAATATATTGCGATGAATTATGATATATATATATATATATATACACACACACACACACACATTTATGAGATGTTGGAAATACTGAAATGCGTTGAGAATATTTATTGTGTGTGATTGTTGAATTAGAGTTGAAAGTGAATGTTAAATTGCAAGTTATGGTTTGAGAACTCTGGTGTATTGTGGTTTTGTGTTATGCACATTATTGTTGCGCATGATTTTTGAAGAGTTAATGCACCCACACATCTTGAGGAGAGTGTGGAGACAAGATGGTCGATTGTTTTGTGTAGGGTAGAGTTCCCCCTAGAGTCTGAACCAGTGTGGGAAGCGAATCTGACTTACAGAATGAAGAGGTTGTTGTTTTTATTTAACTCTGGTGGGCCGACCAAGGTTAAGTCCAGCCTTCAAGCTGCACAACCCATCATGGGGGGAAGCATGACAGTGTGTTATCCATCTGGTAGTGAGTTCGAAATGCATAATTGTTAATTTAACCAGTGAATAAAATGAGAATTGAATATTTGAATGTAGATGGGAATATAGAAAAAGTGAAATGTGAATGTGAAATGTGGAAGTGAGATTTATGTGACATGAAATACTGAGAGGTGTGAAAGCTGAGAACTTGAAAAGATGAATAATACAGAGATAACAGACATAGAGTAAAATAATAAATGTATCATATATTGTAGTATTATATGTATTTGGGGCGAAGTATACTCTCCGCTAGAGGGCTTGTTGAGGAAGGCAAGTGCCCTAATTAATATCAGATGCAGCTATACTGAGATGCATGACGTATTAGGGCAAATGGAAGTTACTTGTATTGGCGAGTAATCTTCCCTATTCTCAGGAACTTTTGCTTGCAAACATTTGTGTGAATGTGTGTGAATACGAGATAAACTATCCACCTGAGAGCTGACCGAGTAAGGTAAGTACCTGATATGCTTCAGTTGTAGCCATAAGTTGCATAAGGTATCAGAGCAGAGGGGTGCTACTTATATGGGTGGGTAATCACCCCAATCATTGGGGAACTCTCGTTAATAAAATACGCTACATGTGTATGAGTAGGGACAGGGAATGATTTCATAATTGTGGATTAATTTGTAAATGATGATTATATTTTGTACACAAACCTCATGATAGCCACACATTGGTATTATTTTATTCCGTCTTACTGAGATATGTCTCACCTGATATGAATTTCATCATTTTCAGGACCTCCGCGTGATCGAGCTCAATGAGCTTAGGGCTGGCATAGCACTTTAGAGAGAGAGAGAGAGAGAGAGAGAGAGAGAGAGAGAGAGAGAGAGAGAGAGAGAGAGAGAGAGAGAGAGGATATAGACTTTTGATGTATATTTTGGGTTCACTTATGTTTTCTGAGATGTATATATTTGTGAATACTGGATGTTGGAGAATACTTTTTTGGGATATATATATATATATATATATATAGATGTATATATTTGTGAATAGTGGATGTTGGAGAATACTTTTTTGGGATATATATATATGTATATATATATATAACTCCAGTGTGTTATAAAGGACGTTAGTTTATTTTGTCGCTGCGTAATTGATGTTATAGTATCAGATAAGGTAAATGGAACACGTTGCACCCGGGCCCCACTTGGTGGGTTTGGGGCGTCACAAGGTGGTATCAGAGCATTAGGTTTTAGGTTTTGCAGAATTAGGGATGATTAATACCAGAGCATAGGAACAGATGACAATGAGGATAGGAAATAGGTAGGCTAGGTGTTGAGAGTTATAGGGTTTTGCCTTGTAGCCTGGAGGTGGATGTATATTGGATTTTAGTTTAATGATTGTGTTGAGTAGGTTATGATAATGGAATTCTTAACTCTTTACTGTCCTATTTTCAGGATGGATCCTAGGGGTAAGAATGTAGATACTGGAGAATGAACTTATGACTCAGAGGCTTCAAGTGAGGAGGATTTTGATACCTCCACGATGCTGAGGGGTATAGCCCATCAAGTCAAGGCAGAGATGAGGCGGGATCCTAGAGAGCAGAACTGCCCATCTATAGATCAGGGTTGTAGCATCAAGGAGTTCATTAGATTAAACCCTCCAACTTTTGCAGGAGGACCTGCTCCAGTGGCTGCAGAGAACTGAGTTCTGGAAATTTAGGAGATAATGATAATACTTGGCTGCACAAACAAGCATAAAGTCCTATACATCACGTTTAAGATGACAGGAGATGCAAAACGTTGGTGGCTTTCTATGAAGCTCTTAGAAGAACAGAGACTGGTAAAGGTGGCACTAACATAGGATTGATTTGAGGAGCTGTTCTTTGATAGGTATTTTCCCTTATCTACTAGAGAAGAAAAGATTGAGGAGTTCACCAACCTAACACAGGGGAGTATGACTGTCAGGGATTATGCGGCCAAGTTCATTGAACTATCACGTTTTGCTCTGTTTTTTATCCCAAACGAGGCAAGTAAGGCCACAAAGTTTGAAAAAGGCTTGCGACAGAGGATCTATGAACTTGTGGTGGGATTCCAAGTCCAAAATTTCTCAAACTTGGTGGATAAGGCCTCAGTACTAGAGAAGAGCTTGCAAGGCAATACAGAGCTGTCAGAGCAGAGAAAGAGGCTTGCACCTCCCAGTTTTCAAGCTGATGCTAGTTAGGGCTCGTGGAAGAGAGAGAGGGATGTGGGCCTGAGGCAGGAGATGAGAGATCAAGATTATTCTGGTTACCAGGATGATCCATCTTACCTTGTATGCCACAGATGTAACAAGAGGCATAGGGGTGACTACCGAATTTGGGGTCCCAACTGCTATAGGTGCGGTAAGCCAGGGCATATTGCGAGGAACTATCATGTATTGTTGCCTAATGCACCTGTACCTAATCAGATTCGGGGAAACCGACAAGTACCCCGAGGTGGAGGTGGTCCAATATGTGTGCATACGATAATCCCAACTGAGGCAGATATTGCTAGAGGCGCAGGTACGTGTGTATGATTGAGATAAATAGTAGTTTTATTTAATTATAGATGATGCAGAAGTTTATATGGTAGCATATATTGAAATGTATAAGATATAGTGAGTTAATAAATTTTAGAAATGTGAAAAATGAACGATTAGCAAAATTTTGAGGACGAAATTTTTTTAGGAGGGGAGAATGTAGTGATCCTTAAAAAATAAAATAAAAATAAAAATAAATAAATAAAATTAAAAATTAAATAATGATTATTAATTAAATAATATAATATAAATATATATTAATATGATATAATATAATAATCTAATGTTATATATTTTATATATATATACACACACATATATATTCAATCCTTCTTAAAGAATAAAGAAGGATTGATTTCAATAGATTTGAAAACATTCTAGAGAGGCCGCCCCCCCTCTGAACGTCTCACTCTCTGTCTCTCTCTTCCGCCTTCTCTCTCTCTCTCTCCTCATTTTCTCGGTAAATATTTAGTCGATCGAAAAACAAAAAATACTGTTGGATTCCATTCTCCACCACCGACATTCCTACTGGAGTAGATTTTTCATAAAAGCGTTGTAGGCACCACTCTTGGGGTAAGGCAAAGCCACTCTTTCTCTTTAATTTATTCCCAATCTTCAGTTAAATCTATGATCGGGCACCACCACGGGGTCCTAATCTCAATCATCGTCGTTTTAATTGGAGTGAATTTTCAATTTGGGGGTCCTAGGCACCACTACAAAGTGAGGGTGAGATTTAGGGAATTAAGAAAATTGGTTATTTTTGGGACTTTAATTGTTTATTTGGAATTTATGGTCTTAGGAAATGTTAAAATAGTATTTCATTTAGGGTTGATGTGATTGAACTAGGGTTATTGAATCAGGGTTCGAGTGAGCGCTGCAAACATCATTTTGGGGTCCCTGTTGGCGTAGTTTCTAGAAACAAGGTAAGGGTGAATAGATTAAGCTAGTAATTTTGTGAATTTACCGGTTAAAATGGAAAAATAATATGTGTAAGTATATATTTATTATGCAAATTTTATAAAATCCAACTGTTTGAACTGTGATTTTGGGCCTAGGCCTATGTTATTAGTTATTATTTGCGAAAATGGAATGATGAAAATAATGGATTTTTTGGATAATTGTGGAGATAATTAAATGATTATTTTCAGTAATGTGAATGATGAATGTGAGTTGACAAATTTTTAGTAAATGTATAAATATGTGCATTATTCTAAATTGTGTGGCATGAGTGAAAAGAATATATTGCTATGAATTATGATATATATATTTATCAGATGTTGGAAATACCGAAATGCGTTGAGAATATTTATTGTGTGTGATTGTGGAATCAGAGTTGAATATGAATGTTAAATTGCAAGTTATGGTTTGAGAACTCCTGTGGATTATGGTTTCGTGTTACGCACAGTACTATAGCGTGTGATTTCTGAAGAGCTAGTGCACCCACACGTTTCATGGAGAGTGTGGAGACGGGATGGTCGATTGTGCTGTGTAAGGTAAAGTTCCCCATGGAGTTCGGACTAGTGTAGGAAAGCCAATCTGACTTACAGATTGAAGAGGTTGTTTTTTTTTATTTAACTCTAGTGGGCTGATCAGGGTTAAGTTCAGCCTTCGTGCCGCACAACCCATCATAGGGGAAGCATGACAGTGTGTTATCCATATGGTAGTGAGTTCTAAATGCATAATTGTTAATTTAAGCAGCAAATAAAATGAGAAATAATATATGAATGCAGATGGAAATACAGAGAAAGTGAACTGTGAATGTGAAATGTGGAAGTGAGATTTATGTGACGTGAAATACTGAGAAGTGTGAAAACTGAGAACTTGAAAAGATGAATAATACAGAGATAACAGACACAGAGTAAAGTAATAAATGTATCACATATTGTAGTATTATATGTATTTGGGGCAAAGTATACTCTCTGCATGAGGGCTTACTGAGGAAGGCAAGTGCCCTGATTAATATTAGATGTAGCCATACTAGGCTACATAACGTATTAGGGTAGAGGGAAGCTACTTATATGGGCGGGTAATCTTCCCTATTTTCGGGAACTTCTGCCTATAAAAATTTGTGTGAATGTGTGTGAATATGAGATAAACTATCCACCTGAGGGCTTACTGAGTAAGGTAAGTGCCCTGATATGCTTCAATTGTAGCCAAAAGTTGCATAAGGTATCATAGCAGAGGGGTACTACTTGTATGGGTGGGTAATCACCCCAATCCTTGGGAAACTCTCGTTAATAAAATAAGCTGCATGTGTGTGAGTAGGGACATAGAATGATTTCATAATTGCGGATTAATTTGTAAATGATGATTATATTTTGTACACAAACCTCATGATAGCCAGCAATGGTTTTAATCTATTCCATCTTACTGAGATGTGTCTCACCTAATATGAGTTTCATCATTTTTAGGACCTCCGCGTGATTGAGCTCAGTGAGCTCGGAGCTGGCATAACACTTTTGAGAGAGAGAGGGTATAGACTTTTGATGTATAGTTTAGGTTCGTTTAAGTTTTTTGAGATGTATATTGTTGGAATTGGTGTATTCCCAAGAGGGGGGGGGGGGTGAATTGGGTATTTAAAATATATTCCTAGGTATGTCCAAATAAGCAGCAATAATACTCAACCTAGGGTCTGTCTATATACTCATAAACCCAAATGCGCAGATAAATGAAAGATGCGAAAATTAAATCATGCGCTGATTCACATAATAACATACATATACAGGAATATGAATTGTGGAAATATAAAATAGGGCACACACGAAATGTTATCATGGTTTGGCCAACTGTGCCTACGTCCTCGCCTCAGCTCGCAAGCCCGATGATTATCACTATTGCTCACTTAACTAGTGGAGTGACACCGAATACAACTAGGTCAAATTCCCAGGGCTGACCTCAACCTTTACAAACTCTCCTTGCGGGGTGGAGAAGACCCTATGTCAAATTCACAGGGCTGACCCCAACTTGATCCTTATGAGCTAGATCAAACTCCTTCAGGCCACACCTGAAATACAACAATGAAATATAAATTTGTGTACAATTCAAATTGCTTCTATTACAAGAAGATTATATACCGATACGCACATGTAATAATCAATGCACTTCAATATGATAAGAACTATAAGCTCAGCGCAATATGTGTACTAATACTCAATCTTAGGTCAATATTCAATCAAGTACATAAGTGTATTATTAATCCTATATTTGAAACAATGTTTAGAAATATATCTCAATCACAATTTAGGGTTTCAAAGATTTTCACCAAGTGTAATCAAAATATCTCTAAAAATATTTTCTCAAGATTCTAGCACAAGAGATATTTGAAAAAAATAAGCTTGTGAAAATAATAATTGCACAATAAAAAACACAAGCTTTAGGTGTCTTGCAATTCAAATGTCAAGACCCACAAGCTACAAGGTTTCCCACACAACAGATTTATTAAATTAAATTAGTGGAAAACCTTAACTGAACTCTTAATAAAAAATAATCAAGCAATTACTCAAAGAGAGTTTTTAGCAAATAGGAATATTGTAGAATCACTCAAGAAAACTCTCACACAATAAGATTTTTCAAATGAATGAGCAAAGGATGAGTATTAGGGTTTGAATATGAAGAAATAACTCTAAAAAATTTAGGGGAAATTTTCCTAATCAAAATCCCTAATCCTAGCTTAATTTGTGCAAATGAACACACACACACACACAAACACACACACACACACACACAGACACATATATAGGCACACTCAAAATTTCAAACTTCTATTGAAAAAGAAAAGGACCTACTCATTGGTGAACTTGAAAGCAAAATAAATAAGGTGACTAGAGAGCTAGTAAGAATGCAAGCAAACTACAAAGGAATAAAAGATTCAAAAATGTTGTGCCTTGAAAGTAAAATTGAGGATCAAAATAAAATAATTTACAACTTCACTAAAGGAAAGGAGAGCTTTGATAAAATGATTGGATCACAAAGAATGTCTTTGGATAAAGAAGGTATAGGATACAATGAAGTAGAGAACACAAGAAAAAAGAACCTCGACATGGGGTACTTTATAAGAGCCTCTAAATACTATGTTAGCACCTCCTCAAATGCTTACACTCACACTACATGCTTCCTATGTAAAAAGAAGGGACATATAACGTTTGAATGTCCATTAAAGAGAAAAAAGTTTGAAAACTAAACAGGTTTGGAGAGTAAAAGAAATATTTCTCATTAAACCATTAAGTCCAAATAAAGTATGGGTACCAAGATGAAAGCATAGTTCACAAACTAAGGACTCCATAGATCTTAGGAATTGTCATTCCCTTCTTTGGAATTAAGAAAGCAAAATTTGTACTAAAATAGAAAGATGGGAATGCCTCCATAGCTTATAGGGTTTAAAGTAGCCAATATTAAAAGATTTAGCAATGACTATAAATATGCTTGAATAGTAGATAAATACTTAAAAATGTAAGTTATCAATAGTTGAAATATCTACTATAATAGAGAACCTGAGAAGCTAAAAAAATATAAGAAATTCAGAGAATTCAAAAATTCCAAAAAGAAAATTTATCCTTGTTCAAACTATTATACAATGATATTGAACAAGTTGAAATAAGGTATGAAAATCTAAAAGATGAGCTTCTTAACTTATTGATAACTATTATATTGAAGTAAAAGAATATAAAAACATGGCATTGTTGACCATAATCAAAAGATAGATTATATAAGGCTTATCTTCAAAAGTTAAAGAAGTCATGTACTTCAATAAGCGAATTTGGAAAGATATTTGAAGATTGGTAAATCCATATACAAAAGAATTTTATGAAACCAAAAAAACTAAGCTGGGTTGAAATGTTTGACACTACTATTTTTTTTGCTGAGCTTTTCTACTTGTTTTCTCTTGACCATCTTAGTTCACATGCTGATGTTGGATTATGTTATATATATTTTTTGGCATGCTGAATAATGGATGACCCTGTTATGATTGAAATATATGCTAGATTATGGTCCTTAGTACCTTTGCATAATATTTCTTTCAGTTTATCCTTTTGTTGATATAAAAAGGGGGAGAAAATTTAGCAAACTGAGCATGAACGTGACATAATAAATTTAAAAGCTTGATTGATAATGATGATTGCTAATTATTGATTTAGGTGTAATCCCAAGAGGGGGGTGAATTGGGTATTTTAAAAATTCTTTAAAACTTATTTACAACTTAATCCCTATTTGTATATTTAACAAATCAATTGTGGGGATTTAAGACTGAATTAAATTTATTTTATCAATGAGTGTTTTTTCCCAATTAAGTGCGTGTAAAGTTACTTAAAATACACATGCAATATGAGTAATAAAATGTAGTGCTTAAATTAAAGAGATAAGGGAAGAGAGAATGCAAACATGATTTTATGAGATTTAGCCAACCCGGCCTACGTCCTCGCCTTGAGCAACCCACTCAAGGATTTCACTATAATACTTGCTCCTTAAATTGGGATGAAACTTCCCTTACAATCCGTTGCTTACAAGAGATACAATTCTCTCCTCAAACCCGGTTCACAACCCAAACCATGATTACAATGAAATCTATAAAACACTCAAAGTTGCTTCCAACAAAGATAGTGAGTATAATTGAAATTCCTAATATATTATCATATGATGAAACTTGAAGCTTAGAATGAATGTAACGATATAATCGTTATATGCAAGAGTATGATTCACTAAATCTCCCTTTTATCAAATCTCCCAAAATTATTTATATAAATCAATGCTTTGAAGAACTTAGGTTAAATTTTGGAATACACAAACTACTTTGAAGATTGCAAAGATTTGAAACACACTTTGTGTAGTGACCCGAAGAATAATAGCATTTCAATAATAATAAGAGGGAATAAAATAGATACAGAAACAGAAGGAGGCTGTAGACTTCGTTGACGAACGCTTCGCATTCAGCGATGACATTGCATTTTGGGGGATAAAATTTAATTTTAGGAAATTGCTTGGACTCGTCGACGAATACAGGGGCTCGTCGACAAGTGTAGAAGAAAATTCGTTGACGAATACAGGGTTTCATCGAGGAGAAAATACCGAGAGACGGATCGGGCTGCTCTAAATTTCTTCGACGAATACAGGGCTTCGTCAACGAATTTATTGAAGGATTCCAAAATAGTTAAAAAATGGATTTTTATTCATTTCTCACGTCGCTCTCTCTCTCTCTCTCTCTCCTATGGATCCTCTCACTTCTCTCTTCATTTTCGGCCCCACCAGATGCCGAATTGACGATCTGAATCCACCATGACGTTCCTGGTGAAGTTCTCTTCAAGTTTGCTAGGACGGATCATCGGTGGGATCGAGTTGGATTTCATCCCAAATTCAGGGTAAGGCCTTTTAGCCCATTTTTGGCCTTATGGTAGTTATAAGAAATGATGTAGGCAATGAAATACTGATATTATGTTCTGGCATATGTTGGTTTCAGGGTGTTATGTAGGAGGCCCTGCGGGTGTTGGGCTAGTATCCCATAGGGGTTTTCCAGTAGTCAGGTAAGGGAAATATACTATGTTAGGTATTTTTAAAATATTATACAGTTTATAAAATGATGAAAATTATGTATTACAGTATCGTTTGACTTGTGAATATGAACATAGTACGAATATACGTTTTATGATATTACAGTATTATTATTTTACGATATTTCAGTACAATGATTTTATGAATCTCAGTACCATGATTACACGAATATCAGTATTATGATTATGCAGTTTCAGTATTATGATTATGCAGTTTCAGTGTTTATGATCATATAGTTCTCAATATTATGACGTATGAATTACAGTACGGTTATGCAGCATCATGGTTATTACGATTATTTCAAAATCATGGTAATTCAGATAGTTGTATATAGAAATATATTATATAATATCAGACCCTGTTAGACTTGCAGCTACAGAGCACGGTACCTTTGCTACAGATATTATGTTACTTTATGAGTGCAACCACCTATTTAGATAATACGTGGTAAGGTCGATCACCTAAGCCCTTGAAGGGGTTAGGCTCCCCATCCAGATATGGGTCGAGGTGGGCAGATCGACCAATGGAGTAAAGTGATTTATTTCTAGTTGGCCAGGTAGGGTAAATCTCGCCTACGGGCCGCACAACCCTGTCATGAGGGGGTAAGTCATGACACACAGATAGCCACAGGGAACATTTTTAGTTATTATTACATATGTACAGATTTATAGAAACAGGGAATATACCTATGGATAATAGAAGTATTTTGATTAGTAACCTACGATACTGTTATGTTAAGCAACCTGGAAAGGGTGGGGTATTTTATTACTTGTATTATACTTTCATTTTCAGTCATACATGATTATATGATCACAGATTTTCATGATATTGTAGCTCATTTGCCACACCCTAGTAATAACATATTTCGTCTTTTTGAGCGTTGGCTCATCCTAGTGTTGAATTATTTTTCAGGTGATCCAGGTAGGTGAGCAGACCAGGCTCGTAGATAGAGGGGCTTCTGTAGTACCCTGTCAGAGAGTGAGTATATTTTGGTAGTGTTTATGTATAACCCTAGCTAGTTGAGGGTATTTTTGGAGAGCAAATATATGTACATATTATGGGAAACATGTAGTACTCTGTTATTGTGTGGTATTGTATATATATATATATATATATATATATATATGTTGAGATGATAATGTTTATGTGACTTATGCTTCTCGCTGCTTAGGTTTATGATTGGGTTTTCCCCCTAGTATGGTATCAGAGCATGTAGAATGTTATTGTATAAACAAATATATATATGGCTATTAAGCAGGTCGTTACAGTTTGGTATTAAAGCCTAGGTTGCTAGGTTTTGTAGACTTTAGAGTGCAACAGAAGCAATACCAGAGTATAGGAAAAGGATTTGGGGTTTGTTCTGTGTCTAGGTACAGGATTTTCATGGTGGTTTCTGTGTTTTTCCTGGGGTGACGATTTCCGGAAAACCATAGTAAACTATTGTTGGGTCGTGTGTCTAGGTGACAGAACTGGATATTGGGTTAAGGTCAGGGAAGGTAGTTAATTTTAAGTTGGTACAGGATTGGTACGTATAGGAGATAAAGTACTTAAGTGTGTTTTTTATTCTCAGGATGGACCCAGGAAATAGTGGCATGAATGTTGGGAAGGACAGGTCAGGACCTTCCAACATAGGTGGAGGAGACACTGATGCTGTACCGCGTAACGTCACTCAACAGGTGATGGCTGAGATGGCTAGGAGCTCTGGGGAGCGTGGCTGTTTGATTGAGCAGTTTCGCGTATGAAGCCCCCATCCTTCGCTGGAGGAGATGACTCGATTGTAGCTGAGAATTGGGTCCAGGACATTGAAGAGACATTGGCGGTGCTTCCGTGTACAGATGAGCAGAAGGTAGCATTTGCCACATTCAAGTTGACAGGGGAGGTAAAGCGCTGGTGGAGAGCAGTGCGTCTGATAGAGGAGCAGAGGCCGGTTCTAGTTCCAGTGACGTGGGACCGATTCAAGGATCTGTTCTTCGAGCGGTACTTCTTGGCTATCGTTCGGAGTGCGAAGGCAGTAGAGTTTCTGCATTTGGTACAGGAGTAGATGACTGTATCTCAGTACGCAGCTCGGTTTGTTGAGTTGTCGCATTTTGCTCCACATCTAGCACCTTATGAAGAGAAGAAGGCGAGGAAGTTTGAAGAGGGACTGAGGCAGAATCTGTTTGAGCAGGTGATTGGTTTTAGAGCTCAGATATTCACAGAGGTTGTAGACAAAGCTGCGATCATTGAGAGTGGTATTTAGAGGGGTGTAGTAGCTCAGAGTTAGAGGAAGAGGCCTGTGCCTCAGGTTTTTCAGGCTGGCTCTAGTAGGGGCCCATGGAGAGGTGGTCGTAATAAGAGAGACCAGAGGTAGATGGTAGGACCTCAAGAGAACTAAGGTGCGCCGACATACCCGGTGTGTCAGACATGTGGGAGACATCATTTGGAAGAGTGTCGAGTAGGCAAGGGTGTATGTTAACGTTGTGGGAGACCTGGTCATGTGATGCGTGAGTGCCCAGGTCAGCAGGACTAGTTCCCAACACCCAGGCCCTATCAGAGAGGATATCAGGCAGCTCGGGGAGGATACGAGGCACCTCGGGGTGGCCAGCAGAGGAATGTGGCCCCAGAACGGGTATATGCTTTAAGGCCAGGAGATGCAGAGGCTGCTACAGATGTGGTGACAGGTACATTTACTATTTCATCATATCCAGTTATTGTTCTCTTTGACTCGGGTGCTACTCATTCTTTCATTTCTACATCTTATGTTAAATTGTCTGAGAGTGAGACCCAGTCATTAGATATATCACTGTCGGTAGTTACACCATCAGGGTCAGTGATCAGATGTCAGAAGGTACTTAGAGGCTATCCGATAGAAATTCAGGGAAAAGTATTACCAGAGGATCTTATTGTGTTAGATATATGTGGTTTCGATATAATACTGGGTATGGACTGGTTGGCTGCCAATCATGCCAGCATTGTTTGTTTCCAGAAAGAAGTAATTTTCAGACCTCCTGGAGAGCAGGAATTCAAATTCATTGGTTCATGGGTGCGTGCTCTAGCACGGCTAGTGTTTACCGTGCAGGCAGGTAGATTACTCTTGGATGGAGGTCAGGGGTTTATAGCATTTTTGAAAGAAGCATCTGAAAATGAGTTGATGATTGACAGCACTCCAATAGTACGAGAATTTCCAGATGTTTTCTCAGAGGAGCTACCAGGGTTGCCTCTTGTGCGTGAGGTAGATTTTCCTATAGAATTACCTCCAAGGACTGCGCTGATCTCTAAGGTCCCGTATCATATGACTCCAGCTAAATTGGGAGAATTAAATGAGCAATTGCAGGATTTGTTGAACAAGGGGTTTATACGACCTAGTGTATCGCCATGGGGAGTTCCAGTGTTATTCATAAAAAAGAAAGACGGGTCCATGAGGATGTGCATTGATTATAGAGAGATAAACAAAGTTACTATCAAGAATAAATATCTTCTACCCCGTATAGACGATTTGTTTGATTAGCTCCAGGGTACACGGGTATATTCCAAGATTGACCTCAGATCCGGGTATCATCAAGTGAGAGTAAAAGCGGAGGACGTTGCGAAGACAGCCTTCAAGACCAGGTACGGGCACAATGAATTTCTCGTTATGCCATTTGATTTGACAAATGCCCCTGCTGTGTTCATGGACTTGATGAACAGAGTTTTTCACCAGTATTTAGATCAGTTTGTAGTAGTTTTCATTGATGATATACTGGTGTACTCGAGGAGTTTTGAGGAGCACGAGATGCATTTGAGACAGGTGTTGCAGACTCTCAGGGAAGAGCAGCTTTATGCTAAGTTTATTAAGTGTGAGTTCTGACTTGAGAAGGTGGCATTTTTAGGCCATGTGATCTCAGGGGACGATATTTCTGTGGATCCCAGCAAGATTGACATGGTGGTAAACTGGTCTAGGCCAAAGAATGTGTAGGAAGTTAGGAGTTTCTTAGGACTGGCAGGTTATTACCATTGTTTTGTTGAGGGGTTCTCAGCTTTGTCAGGTCCTCTCACGCGGTTGACTAGGAAAAATGCCAGATTTGTGTGGGATGAAGAGTGTGAGCAGAGCTTCCGGACTTAAAGCAGCGGCTCGTCACTGCATCAGTTCTGAGGATTCCATCAGGAGGTGATGGTTATGTTATCTATAGTGACGCATCCTTGAAAGGGCTTGGTTGTGTGCTGATACGGCAGGGTAGGGTGGTGGCATATGCATCTAGATAGCTAAAAGAATATGAAAAGAACAACCCTACTTACGATCTAGAATTGGCTACAGTTGTACACGCACTGAAGATATGGAGGCATTACCTTTATGGTGAGAGGTGTGAGATATTTTTTGATCATAAGAGCCTAAAATACATCTTTACACAGAAAGAGCTGAATATGCGGCAGAGGAGGTGGTTGGAACTCATTAAGGATTACGACTGCACCATCAGTTACCACTCAGGTAAAGCAAATGTGGTGGCTGATGCGCTAAGCCGTAAATCAGGAGAGACAGCACAGTTAGCAGTGATAATTCAGTATCCGATTCAGATGGACTTAGAAAGACTTGGAGTGGAATTAGTGGAGGATGATCCTCACGCGCTTATTGCCAGTTTGGTTGTACAGACCACATTGTATGAGAAAATTAAAGCTGCTCAGAGAGATGATCCAGAGTTAGTGGAAGTGTTTGCCAAAGTACAGGATGGCCAGGGGGAGGAATTCAGTATTTTTGATGATGGTGCTTTGAGATTTCTCACCAGATTGCATGTGCCTGCAGATGATAGCATTAGGAGGACGATTCTAGAGGAGGCATATAGGTCCCTATACACTGTTCATCCTGGCAGTACAAAAATTTATAGGGATCTGCGAGATTCTTTTTGGTGGAGTGGCATGAAGAGGGGGATAGAAGAGTTTGTGCGGCAGTGTTTAACATGCCAGCAGGTTAAAGCTGAGCACCAGAGGACGGCTGGTTAGTTGCAACCACTTTTCATTCCCGAGTGGAAGTGGGACCACATATCCATGGATTTTGTTACTGGGCTGCCACCGGTGTTGCTTGGACAGAATGCTATATGGGTGATAATTGAAAGATTGACGAAGACAGCGCATTTTCTACCTATTAAGGTCAGCTACCCTATGAACAGGTTAGCAGAGATTTACATACAGGAGATTGTTCGATCCCATGGAGTGCCAGTATCCATAGTCTCGGACCATGATCCACGTTTTACATCACGGTTCTAAAGGAGTTTACAGGAGGCACTAAGGACTCAGCTAGCATTTAGTACAGTTTTTCACCCTCAGATTGATGGTCGGATTGAGAGAACCATCTAGGTATTTGAAGATATGCTTCGTTCCTGTGTGCTAGACTTTGAGGGTAGCTGGATTCTGTTTTTGCCGCTAGTAGAATTTGCTTATAATAACAGCTATTAGGCTAGCATCGGCATGACACCCTACGAGGCATTGTATGGTAGGAGATGTCGATCTCCTCTTTTCTTGGATAAATTTGGCGAAAGGCGAGTTTTGGGTCTAGAGATAATTTAGCAAGCATGTGATAAAGTCTGACTTATTCGAGATAGGATCAGTGCAGCATAGAGTCGGTAGAAAAGTTATGCAGATACTCACCGCCGGGAACTGGAATTTGAAGTGGGTGACCATGTGTTTTTGAGAATAAATCCACTGAAGGGGATTTTGAGATTTGGAAAGAAGGGTAAGTTGAGCCCTAGGTTTATTGGCCCATTTGAGATACTTGAGAAGATTGGGTCAGTAGCTTATCGGCTAGCTCTACCGCCATCTTTATTTCGAGTTTATGACGTATTTCATGTTTCTATGTTGAGGAAATACATCTCAGATCCTTCCCATATCATCAGCCATGCAGAATTGGAAGTCAATGAGGCTTTAGCATATGAAGAAGCTCCAGTGCAGATCCTAGATAGGAAAGAACACGAATTATGCAGCAAAAGGATACCACTAGTAAAAGTTTTATGGATAAATCACGCGATTGAAAAAACCTCATGGGAGCTTGAAGATGAAATTAGACGGAAATATCCCCATCTATTAGATGAATTATAGTATTGATGTATATGCTTAGATGGTAATTTTATTTTGTTGACTCCAGTGTAATTGTAATGTAGAGTATAGGGTTGGTAGTATTTTGTTTTGGGAGAAATTTTCTTTTATGGTTGTAATCTCCTAGAACTACCCATGTAACCACAGTATTCCTCCGCCATAAGTGAGGGCAGGTAATAAAATAAGTAGACCTTTTTTCTTTACAGGATGATAGAGAGTATTGATAGAGATACAGATAATAAATTTTGAGGATGAAATTTTATAAGGAGTGGAGAATGTAGTGACCCGAAGAATAATAGTATTTTAATAATAATAAGAGGGAAGAAAACAGATATAGAACTAGAAGAAGGTCGTAGACTTCATCGACGACATTGCATTTTGGGGGATAAAATTTAATTTTAGGAAATTACCTGGACTCGTCGACGAATACAGGGGTTCATCGACGAGTGCAGAAGAAAATTTGTCGACGAATACAGGGCTTCGTTGACGAATTTACTGAAGGATTCGTCAACGAAGTGACGTGTCTCATCGACGAATCTGGCCCTATAAATAGCTAAAAACTGAATTTTTATTCATTTCTCATGCCGCTCTCTCTCCTCTACAGATCCTCTCACTTGTCTCTTTGTTTTCGGCCTCGCCAGATGCCTGATTGAGGATATGAAGCCACCACGACGTTCTTGGCGAAGTTCTCTTCAAGTTTGTTAGGACGGATTGTCGGTGGGATCGAGTTGGATTTCATCCCAAATTCAGGGTAAGGTCTTTTAGCCCATTTTTGGCCTTATGGTAGTTATAAGAAATGATGTAGGCAATGAAATACTGATATTATGTTCTGGCATATGTTAGTTTCAGGGTGTTATGTAGGAGGCCCTACGGGTGTTAGGCTAGTATGCCATAGGGGCTTTCCAGTAGTCAGGTAAGGGAAATATGCTATGCTAGGTATTTTTAAAATATTATACAGTTTATTAAATGATGAAAATTATGTATTACAGTATCGTGTGACTTGTGAATATGAACATAGTACGAATATACGTTTTATGATATTACAATATTCTGATTTTACGATATTTCAGTATAATGTTTTTATGAATCTCAGTACCATGATTACATGAATATTAGTATTATGATTATGCAGTTTCAGTATTATGATTATGTAGTTTCAATGTTTATGATCATACAGTTCTCAGTATTACGACGTATGAATTACAGTACAGTTATGTAACATCATGGTTATTACGATTATTTCAGAATCATGGTAATTCAAATAGTTGTATATAGAAATATATTATATAGTATCAGACCCTGTTGGACTTGCAGCTACAGAGCACGACACCGTTGCTACAGATATTATGTTACTTTATAAGTGCAACCACCTATTTAGATAATACGTGGTAAGGTCGATCACCTAAGCCCTTGAAGGGGTTAGGCTCCCCATCCAGGGTCGAGGTGGGCAGATCGACCAATGGAGTAGAGTGATTTATTTCTGGTTGGCCAGGTAGGGTAAATCTCGCCTACGGGCCGCACAACCCTGTCATGAGGGGGTAAGTCATGACACACAGATAGCCACAGGGAACATTTTTAGTTATTATTACATATGTACAGATTTATAGAAATAGGAAATATACCTATGGATAATAGAAGTATTTTGATTAGTAACCTACGATACTGTTATGTTAAGCAACCTGGAAAGGGTGGGGTATTTTATTACTTGTATTATACTTTCATTTTCAGTCATACATGATTATATGATCACAGATTTTCATGATATTGTAGCTCATTTGCCACACCCTAGTAATAACATATTTCGCCTTTTTGAGCGTTGGCTCATCCTAGTGTTGAATTTTTTTTCAGGTGATCCAGGTAGGTGAGCAGACTAGGCTCGTAGATAGAGGGGCTTCTGTAGTACCCTGTCAGAGAGTGAGTATATTTTGGTAGTGTTTATGTATAACCCTAGCTAGTTGAGGGTATTTTTGGAGAGCAAATATATGTACATATTATGGGAAACATGTAGTACTCTGGTATTGTGTGGTATTGTATATATATATGTTGAGATGATAATGTTTATGTGACTTATGCTTCTCGCTGCTTAGGTTTATGATTGGGTTTTCCCTCTAGTATGGTATCAGAGCATGTAGAATGTTATTGTATAAACAAATATATATATGGCTATTAAGTAGGTTGTTACACTTTGTCACAACAATATTTCTATTAGGTTTTCAACCACAATATGATCTTTGTAATATTCAACTTTATATATATATGATATGTATTCCAAGGATCAAAACACTGAATATAAAGTTTTCCAAAAAAAATATCCCTCAATACAATATATATATAGTTATAAGCTTCTAAGGATAATTAATCAAATGGTTTTAAAGCATCCAAAATATCAAGTCTTTAACTAAGGACACACTTGAATGATAATTGTTTAACCAATGCCCAAAGAAAAACTTTCTCAAGTAATGAACTTGTCAAAAAAACACTCTCTATATGTATGTGAAAAACTCAAGATCGATCTCTCTAATAATAATATTCAATAACAGATGATGAGATGAGAAACTCTTGAAAATAATAACTGGATTTACTAAACCTCAATACTAAGATGAACTCAAGATGTGTAACTGAATTCCCTTTGATTTTTTGAGTTGATTTGCCCAAGCTTGATGAGTATAAGTTGGAGTGCAGGCAATCGTATAGCTATATGCTCAAGTTTCTCAATTCTCTTTCAAAAATATGTTCTTTTCTCTTCTCATTGATCTTAGCTAATGTACTAGGGTTTAGATGTTCAATATATAGGTATCTTGCCCTTAGAATAGATCTCAACTATTGGATCAAAAAATATCTCGTGAGTTCTCTTATTAAAAATTAGATTTTTAAGTTTTCCCACAAGTTCAGACGATTGAGGTCAAAGGCCCAGACGACTAAAGTTCCTTAAAGTTTCAAAAAAATAACCTGGATACAGGGTCAGATGACTGAAGTTTGGGATTTAGACGACTAAAATGTCGGGTTCGGACCACCGAAGTTTGAGTTCAGTCTTCTCAAGTGCTTTTGTCAGGTTCTATGTTTCGCCATTAATTCTTCAGGTGACTAAACTTAAACTTTGGTCTTCTGAAGAAATTCTTTAGACGATTGAGGTTAACTTCGGTCTTCTGAAGTGGCAACTTCAGGCGACTAACCGTTGACTTCGGTCTACTGAAGTTCCCAAATCCTGAATTTTTTCTATATACTTTGAAAAACAACTCTGCTCTCTTTCTTAGCTCTTTTATAAAAATATTTTCTGGGTTTTTAAAAATATTTCTAAGTCTATGAATGTCCCCTAATGATGTTCATGAAATGCATAAGTTCTAAAGTCATTCTAGGGTATATGTTGAGCCCCAAACTAAATCATATGAAAATGTAAATACATTGGTTTTAAGTACCCATTCCCATGATGCTCTTAAACTTGTTGCTTGCATCTTCATTCTTGTACTCTTTGAGTTCCATGGATTTGCCAAGTTGTGTATGTTTTACTCTTCATGGCTTCCATGACTTGTTATCCTTCCATGCATGCTTAATATAGTTCCTGTTCATAATCTCAATGCACAGATCAAATACCAAGTGATTTGTCATTATCAAAACATGATTGGACTCATAGAGTCAACACTGATGATGACTGATAATGATGATAGCTTCACATGATAATTACACTAATACTATACATGGATACATAGTTTGTTCTTCAAGAATGAAATTATGAATTTATTGAATATGAAATTCATTTCATTTAGGGGGAGTTATACTTGTTAAGTAATGATATCATGATTATGTTTATTACTGGAAATTATTGAAAATTGTGATATATAATCTTTAGTATTTTCTCATGCTATTTTGGGTCTTATTGTCTATCTTTTTATGCATGATGAAAACAAAGTTTCTATTTTGTGCCTTCATTGGATATATACTTTTGCTTATAGTTGCTCATTGCCTTGATATTTATATTTTTTGCTCATTTTTATTGATGCCAAAAGAGGGAGAATTTTTGGGCAAAATGAAATATATGAGCATGATAGATCTTGAATTATGACATGCGCTAATATTGATATATGAGCATGATATTGAAACTGATCATGAATTCTGATATGCTTATTGAAATTGATCTTGATACTGTAAATATTGTTAAGATGATGCTTATTGTAAGGGGGAGCCTTTTTAAGTCTTACTCATTTTTTGCTCTTTGTTTGTCATAATCAAAAAGGGGGAGATTGTTGGTCATAAAAGGTTTAGAATCTTATTTTGATGATAACAAACCAAAAGAACTTAACATGTTTTGTTAAGATAAGTTTCAGGACTTTAAAGCTTTTATAAGGAGATCAATGTAGTAATCCTAAAAAAAATAAAAAAAATAAAAAATAAATTAAAATTAAAATTAAAATTTAATTTAATTAATTTTTAATTTGAATTATTATTATTATTAATTAAATAATATAATGTAATAATAATATAATATTATAATAATATAAATTATATATATATAGTACAGGAATTCAATCTTGAGAATTGAAATCTCAGGATAGAATTTGGAGTTAAGTCGCCGCCCCTGTTGTTGCGTAGTCTTCGTCTCCTCATCTCCTCTCTCCCACTCTTCTCAATTTTTTCTTCAATATTCATTCGATCAAAAATCAGAAAATACTGTCGGGTTCTTATCACCGCCACTAACAATCCTACTGGAGGGAATTTGTCGTAGGAGCGACGTAGGCGTATCTCTTAGGGTAGGGCCAATTTTCACTTTTGCCTCAGTTTTTCTTAAATCTTAAGCCCAATTGACGAATAGAAATTACGAGGAGATTTATGGGGAGATTCTCTATAATCTAGCCGGAGCAGGTTTTTAAATTGGAACTCCAGGGTATTGATCCTAAATCGGGGTAAGTTTAATAATTTAGGTTTTTATAAGCTATCTAGGGTGTTCAGAACCTAGGGGGATTTTAGGGAAATTTACTTTGGGGATTGTGATGAATAATGTGGTTAAGTTTGAATTTCAGGGTTCAGGGGTTTTGAACACTGTAGGGCGTAGGCCGGGATTTTATCGAGCTTTTCAGGAATCAAGTAAGGGGATTAAGTTAAGTTAGAATTTTTTTAAATATGAACTGATTAAATTGTTATTTATTTATTTATATATTTATTTACGTATTTAAGAATTTAAAGGTCATTTCGAAAACCAACCGTTTGAAATTGATTTTACAAACGTAGGATATATGGTATGGTATTTTGAATAAAAATGAACGGTGGAAAGTTTGGTTGTTTATATGGTTATGTTTAAATGTTGAAATTGTGTGGCCGATGATTATTTGGTAGGATTTATTGTTTAACTGGATTTGAGACTGTTTGCAAAATACTGGAACTATTTGTGAAATACTAGAATTGTTGTGAAAAATACTGGAACTACTTGTGAAAAATACAGGATTTTGAAATAAAGGCCAGTGGCTAGGTATTGTTTGATTGGCCAAGGGCCAGGATTATTATTTGACGGCTGAGGTTCGGGGTTTTATCGGGCTTTTCAGGAATCAGGTAAGGGGATTAAGTTAAGTCAGAATTTTATTAAATATGAACTGATTAAATTGTTATATATATATATATATATTTATTTATTTACTTATGTATTTAAGAATTTAAAGGTTATTTCGAAAACCAAGCGTTCGAAATGGATTTTACAAACCTAGGATATATGGTATGGTATTTTGAATAAAAACGAACGGTGGAAAGTTTGGTTGTTTATATGGTTATGTTTAAATGTTGAAATTGTGTGGCCGATGATTATTTGGTAGGATTTATTGTTTAACTAGATTTGAGACAGTTTGCGAAATACTGGAACTGTTTATGAAATACTAGAATTGTTGTGAAAAATAATGGAACTGCTTGTGAAAAATGTAGGATTTTGAAATAAAGGCCAGTGGCCAGGTATTGTTTGATTAGCCAAGGGTCAGGATTATTATTTGACGGCCAAGGGTCGAGATTTTATTTAAACGGCTGTGAGCCGGATTGTATTTGTGGCTAGGGGCCAGGTTTTTGGAATAATAGGAAATATATGTGAATTGATATTTTAAATGGTGATTTATATTATCTAAATTGCATGATATGCTTTAAGAACCCTGGGGACTAATGTATTGTGAGCACAGTATTGTTGTTAGTTAGACCATGTGCACCCACACTATTCTAGATAGAAGTGTAGGGGGTCCCAGCCGACTGTCTGCATGAAGTTGAAGTAAGGGCGTCGAACCTACAACTTTGTTGTGGATGTCTGCAGATGTGTTTGCAGAGGATGTTATTTTTTTGACTTTGTTTGGGCTGATCACCAGACTTAGTCCAGCCTTTGGGTCGTATAACCCGTGCCATGGGGAAAGTAAATGACCTGTTGGTCATAGGGAGTGTCTTATATGCATATCTATTAATTTATGTGAATACAAATAATTAATAAGATAATTTCGAGGGCTTGCTGAGAAAGGCGAGTGCCCTAGTTGCCGTAATGGTATTAGAGCAGAGGAAAGCTACTTGTATGGGTGGGTAATCTTCCCTATCCTCGGCTAATAGTGTGTGTGAGTGTAAAATAAGAATGTTTTCATAAATGTGTTTATCTACTTAGTGAACTAGTTATTTTCTATACACTAAATGCATGCTAGCTGCACACGGACATTAACTTAGTCTTTCCCTTACTGAGCTGTGCCTTACCCCTACTTTACAAACTATCTTTTCAGGAAATCCTAGAGATTGGGTCTAGTGGGCTAAAGGAGCCGAGCTAGTGGTGTAAATTTATGTAGGTAGTGTGTATGGACAAAGAGTTTATTTTTTGTGGAATTTTATGGGTTGTAATTATGCGAAAATGGATTTATTTGTGTATAAAGATAGTTAGAACTCTGGTAATGTAATTTGAGGATTTTGTATTTTATTTTCGCTGCGTATATGTGTTTTATATTTGATGAATAAGGTATCAGGTGCACAGACGTCACTAAAGTAGCATCCCGGGCCCATATGGCGGGTCGGGGTTGTTACAATCAAACTCAAAAGTTCTTATAAAAGATCAAGTTCCTAAAAGATCAGGCTCAAGTGACTAAAGAAGATCACATATGCTTAGAGACATGGCTCATGATAAAGCAAAAGTCATTTGAAGGAAGAAGCTCAAGAGAGATACAAAGAATGGAAGCCAATACATGAAGACTTAGAGCTTAGAAAGTTATAGTCTTTTAAGTAGTCTAATTGTAAGTATTTCAAACGATTTCAATATGGATGCGTGAAACTCTTAGGTTAATTACTTGGACCTACATACTTTTTAAAATACTTGGAAAATATTTTTATAAGGTCAAAAGTAATTTCAAAAAGGTTAAAATTATTTTTGGAATGAAAAGCACTAAAACAAGATTCTCCAAATTCCCTTCTTTTTTCTACATCTGCATTGATAAGCACTTTTCTCTATCAAAAACTCCTTATATGAAAAAGTGTTCAACATGAAAGTTGTGGAATTTTCTTTTAAATTTATTTTGATACCAAGAACGTCTAATTTGGAGTTGTATAAAAAAAGGTATAACCAAAATATTGAAGGGTGGTCGAAGCTAACAACACATCAGGCGACTGATTAATTGACTGAACAATCGAAAGAATAGGCCCAGTCGACTGACCCATCAAGCCCAGTCGTCAAACCATGTACCAACTTCAAAAAAATATGCTAATTTAAAAGGCACAGGTGGCTGACCCCGATAGTCCAATCGACTCACTTTGTAAAATTCAAATTTAAACAGCATGGGAAGGTTTCCAAAAGTGATTTCTTGGCCCCCAAACTTTGTAAAAACTTGGGGAATACTAAAAGCTACTTGGGGAATACAAAATACTACTTTTTTATATCTATAAATACTTGTTAAATCCAAGAATCAAACACAACAAGAAAGATCAAAATAAGCTATTGATCAAATTCTTTCTTAATCAAAACATTCTTGTTGAATATTTTCTGAAAGCCAAAGCTGAGTACTTGCTGATTTAAAAACTCACGGTTCTTCTCCTCTACTTGAAATTTTCAATTTAAGAAAGAAATTGCTGATATACACTTGAGCTTCATCTTTCTATATTGAATTTGATTGAAGTATATTTGGTTTAAATTATACTAATCTACTCTTGTAGAGAGTTTCTTTGTACACAAGAATTGTTCTTGTTTTTTCTTGTTGTTTTTTACGATTAAGGGTTGATTAAATCATTGGCTAACCGAGTGTGGGGGTATCGCTTGGAGAGGAAGGCTCCATCCTACTTGAAGGAGTGCGTAAAAGGTTTGCTCCACCCAATTAAAGGAGTGGTATAGTGAAATCCTTGAGTGGTTTGCCTAAGGTGAGGAGGTGGGCGGGTATAGCCGAACCTCGTAAAAATCTCAGTGTCACTCTTTTTCCTAATCTCTTTAATTTTCTGCACATATAAATTGCGTGGATGTTTATTGAATCTTGCAGAAACCTTCTAAGGGAGTACGTTGATTGAATCTTGCGGAAACCTTCCAAAGGAGTACGTTGATTAATACATGTCATATATTCATCAACTACATACTTGAATCAAATATCAAAGTCAGAATCTTGGAGTTTGCTAGAATTTCTATATTAATTCATATTGTGAAGCTTATCTTGATTGATTGAATTAACTTATTGAGTTTTGGTTTAATTTTCTGAAAGAAGTATTGAGAAACTTGCAAAGCATTCAAATTGATATACTGATCCATAAAGACTTAAAATTAAATTGATGTTTGGCTGAATTTGTGATTGAAAGTCAAACCATACACATGTGAAGAGTTGAGAAAGAATTAATAAAAGAGTTCAAATAAATTTTTAATTCCCAATTCACCCCCCTTCTTAGGAGTACACCTTACTTTTCAAATATTTTTCAAGAAATAACAGTAGAACCTAGGGTATTTGCTCTTCAAAAATATTTTTGAAAATATATGATCTTTGAATAAACGTGGAGTATGCAATGAAAAACTTTAAAGATCTTAAACCCTCAAATAATTTTCTTAAAAGTGATATATAGAAAATATAGTTCAAGGGAAGTTAGGGTTTATGCTTAAAAATAATTTTGCAATGGATGTGCAAGATTCACATGCGACAAAGAGTTTTCCTAAGAAATTTATCAAGAAAATAATGTGGGAAAAACTTTAAGAACACTCTCAAAATAATTTTCAAATAAAAAGATTAAGTGAGAGTAACTACATTTGATGTAAAAGAAATAAATGCCCAAACAAAATAAATACTCTCTTTCAAAAGTATTTTTCAAATGAATGAGTGAAAGGGAGTAGGAAAGGGTAAAGATTTTGCTCCAACAAATGATTTTGAAAAAAAAAAGGTGTTTGGGGGAACTCTGATTAACAAATTTGCTTAAAAAATTAGAGAGGAATTTTTGGCTAATCAAAGTTACTAATTTAGCTTATGGATGGGGTATATATATAGAGTTTTCAAAATTTTGACTATTTGGGGACACGGTGGGAATTTTAGAAATTGTTTAATTAAAAATTAAATGTGATTGGCATTGAAAAATAACCAGAACTCGAGAAGTTTGGTCGGCTGGCACTAGCATTGGTCAGCTGACCTCATACAACAATTTTGAATTTTCAACGGGACTTGGTCGGCTTTGGACAACGCCGGTCGACTTGCTTGGGTGATTTTCTGAAGCTTCGTAGATTCGGTTGGCTAAGGCATTTTTGAACTAAAATGGTCGGTCGGCCGAGGCTTTCTAAAAAGCCAAAAGTAGAGGGTCGGTCGACTGGTCATTTTAGTTCATTTTTGGGGCTGGTCGGCTGAGCTTAACAAAACTACAATTTTGCCCTCAAGGCATGATTGGTCAACTGAGGCACTTTGAATGTGCATGGGATGATCGACCAAGGTCAGTGAGAAACTTAAGGTTTAGCCCTATTTTTGACCTTAAATGATTTAAACATTTTTGTATGATTTTAGTTGTTAAGAAAAAGGTTTTTTCTTTTACCGTGTTGGGTGTCCTAAGGTTAGTCTATGTTCATTTAGAGCTTTGCAATCATATCATATAAGACGTACATTATTACATACCAAATATAAAAACTAAATGTAATACAAATTAAAATAGATGTCTTCTTCTTTTTCTTTGCTCTTCATTCTTCATGGAATACGTCAGATCGTATAAGCTTTAAGTTCTTTAGGCTTCCATCTCAGTTCCCTTATGTGTGTGTTAAATTAATGGACATGTTCACATGCTAAATACACACATAAGAAATTTGTGCTTTGTTAGCATCAAAACAGGAATTGGACTCAAAAAGTCAATAAAAAAATATTTGATTTTTTTTCTTCAAATCACCTTGAAAACACAAAACTTCAAAAATGTACTTTTTTTTAAGAAATATTATCCTTTTTTTTTTTTTTTCTATCCTAAATTTGCATCACGGGTAATTGTTTTAAAAAACGAAAATTTTTGGTTCTTTTAAGATAAAAGCATAAATCTTGCTAAGATCTTGAAAACACAAGGATTCCAAAAAATCTATTTTAAAATTTTGTTCAAAAGTCACTTTATAAACAATCCAAATTTTTTGTTTAAAAAAAACCCTTTTGAAAAATGATATTATTATTATTATTATTATTATTATTATTATTATTATTATTATTATTATTATTATTATTATTATTATTATTATTATTATTATTATGTTTTTTAACGTGAAAATCCATAAATATAGTGCAAATAAATATACCAGCAAGCTCGAGCAATCAATACAAAAAAATATGTTGGCATAACAAGGTTTAGAATCTCATTTTGATGATAACAAATGAAAAGAAATTAAAATATTTGGTTAAGTAAAGTTTCAGGACTAAAGTATTTTTAGATCAAAGATTAAGTGATTCAAGTGATCAATATCAAAGTGCTTGACAAAGTCTATTAAAAGCTCGAACTTAATGCTACAAGATCTTATGAAACTTAAAGTCTATTGAAACTTGAAGTCAAGTCAAATATAAAGAATCAAAGCAAAACATGAAGACATTGAAGAGGAAAGCAAACACATGAAGACTTCGAGCTTAGAAAGTTATAGTCTTGAAAGAGTCTTATGTAAGTATTTCAAAAGATTTCAATATGGATGCATGAAGCTCTTAGGAATCATTATTGACTTAGAGACCCATTTTTGAAAACCTATGAAAAATATTTCAAAAGTCTTGATTCAATATGACTAGTATAAAAGCTAAAGTGTAATGACTCGAAAATCTATACCATTTTTTTTAAATAAAATGAACTACAAGATATAACCTTATAATATTCCTATATAATCTACTATAACATCTTAGACCCCAAGCAAACACTGAGGAAAACCTGATTGTATTGCACACCTATGCATCGGAAAAACATAAAATTGTTCATCCATATAAACAATACCAGAATTTAGTAACTCTTCCCAAACCATACATACATATTTACACATCACCCTAGTATCATCCACTCAAATATACAATCTCCTAAATACACTTACCCTACAAATAGGGTAGTGTAGTCCCCTTCTCTACCTGCGAGTCTGATTTGCTCTGTAGAGATCCGAAGAATTATAGTAATTAAATAATAAGAGAAAAGGAAATTTTAAAGGATTTCTGCAGGGTTTTGTTGACGAGCACAGTGCATTCGTTGACGAACAGACTCTTGGGATCATCGACGGGGATATGCGTCTCGTTGACGAGGAATTACCGCGAGGGGTGTTTTAGTACTTGAAATTCATCGACGAGGAGTAAGTGCTCATCAATGAACCTCCTTCTTGCGCTCGTCGACGAGATGACGTGGCTCATCAACGAGTCTGCATTTTATAAATATGCTAAACCTAGGTTTGTGGCAAGAAAATTTTGCATGTAAGGTTTCTCTCTCTAAAATTTTTGCCCTTCTCACCTTCTCTCTAGCTTTCTTGCTTGATTTTTCATCGGATCGACGATCTGGAGTCGCCACGGTACTCCTAGGAAGTTTCTCTTCATTTTTACAAGAGTGGATCGTTGGTTAGGCTAACTTGGGAACCATCCCAAAATTTGGGTAAATTAGTTAATTTCAGTTTTATTGGGTATTTGCTGTTTCTAGAATAAGGAGAATATGTTAGGGAAGATAATACTGAAGTTTTTTTGGGGAAAATGTTAATTTTAGGGTGTTGTCCTGGGAACACTGCAGGAGTAGGAATTGGGAGTTTTGTGGGCTTCTCAGTAAACTAGGTAAGGGGATAAACTAAGTCAGCCTTCTTATGAAAATATATTTATTATTTTACAACATTTAATTTCAGGTAAATATGTATATTGTAGAATTATGTTTGGGAATACTACTTTTGATCATGAATATGATTTTAATGTATTTTACCAAAAATATGATTTTAGAACAGATTTTCTGTTTTGGATATTACCCTTTTGTGCGGCATGAGTAACATTTACCATGGAAATTATGTTAATGGAAATTATGTTAATGGAATATTATGTTTTCCCAGAATAATCATGTATTTCTAGTTTCCAGGAAAAACCATAAAATAGTGTACGATCTATGTGAAATTAGGATAGCCTCTCAAGAGGGAGGGGGGTGAATTAGATTTTTTAAAAATATTTCAATTTTAATACTTTGTTTTTCAACAATCACAACAAGTAAATATAAAATCAACTTAACCACAGCCAATCAACAAGATAATCAAAATCTTGATCTTTGTATCAATAGCCCTGTAATAAATTGTAAAGCACACTGAATTTATGTAAGCCCTGTTTTATTCCAAACTCACAGTTCTTCTTAGTGTTTAGGTTTTTAACAAAACTTTCAGATTAATAAGTTTAGGATGATCAACCAACGTAGTCTTTTTCGGTTTCCGTAATCAATGTTGATCAAGCCAAAAAAAATTATCCTCCGGTCTATTTAACAACCATACACTCAGAATTAACAATTTAAAAGCATACACATAGGTTGTAAGTATTGTTGAAAAATAAAGAGTAAGGAAGAAAAGAGAGATACAAGGTTTTACGAGGTTCGGCTTATACCAAGCCTATGTCCTCGCCTTTGACAAACCACCAAAGGATTCACTAGTTCAGTTCCGTTGATGGGTGGAACAATACCGATTACAATCACTTCTTCCTTTAGGCTAGAGCCTGCCTCTTCAAACTAAATTTCCTCGCTTTGTCCAACAATTCTACAACCTTGAATCGTCTATAAACAAGAACCAAGATAGAGAAGAGTTTGTGTACAAGAAAATACTCTCACAGTAGAGTAGGTTAGTACAACATTCAGCACAAGTATACTATAAAGTAAATCAAATATAAAAGGATTGAAGCTCAATACTGATTTTAGATCACCAAATATCTTCCAAATACTGAAAGATTCAGACTTTGAAAGCTTTACTTCGGAGTTTGAACTAGCAGTAACTCAGTAGTTGAAGATAAATGAACACAAAAGAGTTTGAGAGCTTTTTAGAGAACTTTGATTGCTGGAAATTTCTTGGTGTTTAAAATCTTTGAAGTTTGGGGCTATTTATAGAAGTTTAAGAGTAATTCCTTATCCTCCAAGTTTCCTTGAAGTAATCCCCAAGTTTTTCAAAATAGTAGTGCCAAAAAATCCATTTAAAAAATCTTTCCATTGGAAGTTTTTAAGCCAACGTTTGAGTGGCAGTCGCCTGCCACGACTTGGTAGTCGCCTATCATAGAAAAAACTTACAATACAGAACATTGGCAGTCGTCTGTCAGAACCCAAGTAGTCGCTTGGCATGACCACCCAGGCGCCTGACTATGTTCAGGCAGTCGCCTGGCACCTTACTTCCTCTTTGAGAATTCTTCATTTAATTTGAGCAGTCACCTACCACATGAAGGCAGTCGCCTGACCCTTCTGTTTTACTAAAAAACTTTTCTTTTTTAAAACCCTTCTTTTCTTTGATTTGAAAAACATACTTTAGGGTTTTTCTAAAAATATATTTCTAAGTTTCTTTTGAATTTATGAGAGCTTCAATTCAGTTTATACTCGAAATTAATTTGAAGTACTTACATAAAAACATCCTTAAAACTTTATTCCTTTGATCTTCAAGTAAGTCCTTGTTCTTCCATCATCTTTGAGTTTCTGATCTTTTCTTTTGACCTTTCATCAAATTATCTTTAATCCTCATGCTCTTCAAGACCTTTTTTTATCCATAAATTTTATCATCCTTTTGAACTTTGTCACTACCTTTAAGCTTTGTTTTTTTCCTGAAAAACTTTCATTTAAACCATATTAAACACATCATGATTTGTTATCATCAAAATAAGAATTGTAAGTCTTGTTAGGCCAACACTATGTTCTAAAATATTATGTTAAACAGTACAGAGATTTCATGATTCAGTATGTTGTGATATGCCGATGCAGATGTCGTGATTTACACGATATGTTATGTCAACGCAAATGCCATGATTTATGTTGGCGCAGATCTCATAATCATGTATGATAAGACAGGATTTATGAAACATTAATATGTCTGTTATTGCTATAGATATGAAACAACTATGTTCAGAATATGATACTTATTATATGATATTAGAACCCGGATGGTATGATTTAGTTCAGTTTCAGGAGCACAGTACTGTAGCTATATGTTTAGAATTATGATAGTGTTACCATACGATCAATAGTGTGGGAGATGGTCGTCGATGTGGCTTCAGTGTAGAGTGGAGTTGTCCCCCTAGCAGTTTGGGACCAGGAGGGGTAGGCCCATCATACTTACAGACTTATGTTTGATCTAGCATGGTCGGCCAACCATTGCTTGGTCCCACCTTCAGGCTACACAACCTAGTCATTTGGGGGTAAGACATGACATCAACTAGCTATTCATCCTGGGTGTTATTTCAGTATTGTATAGTTATATAAGATGATTTTCACGCATAAAAATCTAGTATGCTTTATTATGATATGAAAAATCATGTTTTACTCAGTTTTTCTACAGAAAAATTTTACTAAATATGTTTATTATACTGTTTGTATGTATAACATGAAAATGCTCATGGCGCCGCATATTGATGTTAGTTTATTTCCCTTACCGAGAGGTGTCTCACCCTAGCATTTCAAACATTTCAAGAAACCCAGGTAGAGGAGCAGATAGAGCTCCACGACAGTAGAGTCCGACCAAGCTACCCTGTTAAAAGCATGAGTTGTAGAGCTAGGGTTGGATTTATTTTTGTGAAGTGACCCTAGGTTACTTTTTGATCTTTTGGGATGTGTATATGTATTTAATAGGTTTGGTAAAACTCTGGTATTGTGGTTGATTGGATGACATGTATGTAAATTACGTTTCTTGCTGCTTAGGTATCAGAGTTATATGACAGGTTTACCCCTAGTACCCACGGTTCCAGGTTGTTCGTGTTTACATCAATTTAGTTGATGTTAAGAGTTACTATGAGTATTTATGAAAAAAAATATATATGGTAAAATTAGACAAGTTGTTACACACTCGCCTAACTGGAACCATTGAAAATATTAAATCATTGGGATGAGATAACACTCAGTAAGAAGAAATATGCTATTACTAGTGCGTAGCAACTGAGCTTACATAAATAGTATACTAATAAATATCTGAAACTAACTTTAACTGATAAAACTATACATTGTACAACTCACACCTATATGCTTTAAAATACAATTGTAGCATTAGAGTTTTCTATTTATTCATACTTCTAGTAATATAATATATCCGATGTTGTTATGTAAAACTGTATACATATAGATCATTGTAATAATACACTAGAAAACTATACGTCATGATTTAACCCCTCATGACAGGGTTGTGCGGCCCATAGGCAGGACTTAAAACTGGTTGGCCTACCAGGTAAGTCAACTGTAACTCTACCAATCCTCAGCCTGACCAATCTACAACCTCTCCTAGGAACGGTACTGGTATCTACATCATCAAATCGGCCATGTCAACCCAGACTTATGGGGAGCCTACAATCCCTCCAGGCACAATTAACGGAAACCTTCTACACACTATCTAAGATGTGTGGTTGCACTTTGATCTATAATAGCAACGGTACCGTGCTGTGATAACTGAATATTTACTGAACTGATTCATAAGGGTCTGATACAATATAGTACTAATATACATAATTATTTTGCTGTTTCATCATTATTCCAAAATAACCATAACACCGGAAGCTAATATGAAAATACTATAATATCTGTAGTGTCTAAACTATAATACCATAGTGTTATGGAAAATAACCATAACACCGAAAACTGATCTGAAAATACTGTGTTATTTGAACTGTAATATCATAGTGTTATGGCTTTAGTATTTTGGAAATCATGGTAATCTGCATATGCTATAAAGTATCTGTCTGTATAAACACTGTAATTCATACTCTTGTAAAATATGATAAAACATATCTCTGTATAATAATATAAATCATACCAATTTGAAAACTGTATCATTTTTTTACTGATCTGATAAGGTCTCATAAACATATTTTTATATAGATGCTATAAATCATAATAATCTGGAAACTGTATAATTTTTGTATTGATCTATTAAAATCTCATGCCACACAAAAAAACAAGTAAACACCTCATATTCTGAAAAACTGTATTTTCTAATATACAAGTAATTTGTAAACCGAGTAATAATCTGGAAACACATAATTTTTAAAAACATTCTGAAGTTCCTAGCATAACATATTTTTCTTACCTAACTGATTAGGAGGCTTGCCTCCAACTCCACTCTTATGCCCTCGGCGTACCATCCAAAAAATCCTAAAGTAATACATATATACTAATTCCTTAATAAATCACTGAATTCCCTAGAAAATCATCACATTCATATTTCCTAAATCTGCAAACTCATAATTTCCTAAACTATAATTTACCTGTAATTTACCTAGGATCCTAATAAGACACCCGCTGGGATCCTCAACCAATGCCTGCTGGGTCCCAAAAACACTCTAACCCTAAAAACATAACAACCTAATTTTACTCCACAAAACTCTAGTATATTCTCATATAATACAAAATCTGGACTCAAATAAACCTGCTAATACTAAAAATACCTAAATAATCTACTTACCCCGGTTTTGGTATGGTGCCCAAGTTAGCCTGACCAACAATCTACTCCAGCAGAAATGAAGAGAATCTTCCCAAGAGTCACATGGAAACTTCTGATCGTCAAAATGGGGAGAAACGGGAAGAAAATTGTAGAGAGAAGGAGGGAGGGCTGAGCAAGAGAGAGAGAAAACTGAGAAGGTTTGATTTTCTTCGCTGAAATGTGATTTTTAGCTATTTATAGACCTCTAGCAATGTGGCCTCGTTGACGAGTCACGTCACCTCGTCGATGAGTCCAAGAAGGGGGTTCATCGACGAAAACTTAACCCTCATCGATGAGTTTTAGGTCCTAAAATCAGCCCTCTCAGTAATTTCTTGTCGATAAGACATGTGTCCATGTTGATAAACCCAAGAAGACTGTTCATAGATGAACGCTTTGCGTTTGTAGATGAGACCCTGCTGAGTCCCCTTTGAAATTTTACTTTTCTATCTCTTTCTTTATTATTTAATTTCTATAATTATCCGGGTTACTACATTCTCCCCTCCTTATAAAATTTCGTCCTCAAAATTCGCTATCTGTATTGAACACCATCCATTGAGAAAAATGGGCTACTTATCTTATTACTTACCCTCACTTATGGCGGAGGAATACCATGGTTACATTCAAGGTTTTGGGAGATTAAAAATATACTCATAAAAGAAAATTCTCCCAAAACCAAAATACTACCTACCCTATAATCTAAAATACAACTATACACTCATCACTTTGTATTGAATAAAATAGAATTATCGTTACCTGAACAACAATAACTATTACTATATCCCACTAAACAGGTGTGGGTATTTTCGTCTGATCCCCTCTTTAATTTCCCATGAGGCTTCCTCTATGGTATGGTTCCTCCACAGGACTTTCACTAATTGAATTTTCTTGGTGCGTAGTTCTTGTTCCTCTTTGTCTAAGATCTGCACTGGTGCTTCCTCGTATGCCAGTGAATCTTTGAGCCCTATATCTACATAACTGATCATGTGGGAAGGCTCTGGGACATATTTCCTCAACATAGAAACATGAAATACGTCATGTATTCTAGATAGGGCTGGTGGCAGAGTTAGCCTGTAGGCAACTGACCCCACCCTCTCAAGTATCTTGAATAGGCTGATGTACCTAGGGCTCAACTTACCCTTCTTCCCAAATCACATAAATCCTCTCAGTGGAGCTACCTTCAGAAATACTCGATCTCCCACATCAAATTCTAAGTCCTGACAGCGAGTATCTGCATAGCTTTTCTGCTGACTCTGAGCTACACTGATTTTGTCTTTAATTAATCTATGCCTGCTGCCCCAATTTTGGTCCCAAAACTAACCTCTCACCTACTTCATCCCAGTATAGTGGAGAACGACACCTCCTACGATACAATTCCTCGAAAGGTGCCACGCCGATGCTGGCCTGATAGTTATTATTATATGCGAACTCAACCAGCGACATATATTGGGTTAAGCTACCCCCAAAATCCAGCACACAAGATTGCAACATATCCTCAAGTATCTAAATCGTCCTCTCTATCTGCCCATCAGTCTGAGGATGAAAAGCTGTGTTGAATGCTAACTGTGACCCCATAGCCTCTTAAAAACTCTTCCAAAATCGTGATGTAAATCGGGAGGTCACAGTCTGAGACTATGGATACCGGCACACCATGGGAGCGAACTATCTCTTAAATATATAACTTTACTACCTTGTCCATAGAATAGTTGAATTTGATAGGGATGAAATGAACGGTCTTCTTTAGTCGATCTATGACCACCCAAATAGGGTTTTGTATTGCATTGGCAATAGCCCTATTACAAAGTCCATAGAGACGTGATCCCATTTCCACTCAAGGATGTAGAGTGGCTGCAACTGGCCCACGGGTCTCTGGTGCTCAGCCTTTATTTGCTGGCACGTTAAGCACTACTTTACGAATTCAACAATCTCCTTCTTCATGTAGCCCTACCAGAAGGATTCCCATAGATCCCGATACATTTTAGTACTAACTAGATGCACGGTGTATAAGGATCTGTGAGCCTCCTCCAAGATAACTCTCTTGATCTAAGCATCTGCGGGAACACATATGTGACACCCCGATCCTTTATACAAACCCAGAGTGCTACTAGACATACGTTATACCTGTATCTGATAAACAAACATAAACAACCCGCCTTAAATAGGGACAAAAGGGTGTATCCTATACATATATGTATTCATGCACAGTGGAAAACATAAGCATTCTTACGAGGTTCTATTAAACATATACCGAAGTTCTATATGTATTCTTTAGTACGTAAGATCCATAATTAAAACGTAAACTGTATTATATCCCCTTATATTCAACTAGGCTAACAACCCAGTATCAATACAAAAATTTATGTCTACTAACAAGACTCTACGCGCCAAAGTCCCTCTAGAAGACTAGGACCAACATCTTGTAGGACCTGAAACAAAGGTTGTGAAAATAGGATATAGTTCCCAAGAGGGGGGGGGGTGAATTGGGTTTTAAAAGATTAAGTTCTTTTTAAAATTTTTTATATTACAACAATAAACACAACTTAAACACAATCACAAAATACTTGTAAAATAATCAATCCAAATCAAGCACAATCAAAACAAAATAACGAAGCACTTGATTCTTGTGATAATAGCCCTGTAGTAATATGCAATGTTTTTTGAATTTGGATAAGCCCTGTGTTAAAATTCACAATCACACTTCTTCCCAAGGACCAGATTTTAAATAAACCTTCAGTTTAATAAGTTTAGGATGATCAACCAACATAGTCCTTTTCAGTTTCCGCAATCAATGCTGATCAAACAAAAACAAATTATCTTCCAGTCTATTACCAAACACTCAAAATTCAAAAAATTATAAAGCATCCACGCAGTTTGTAAAGTATTCATAAAAGTAAAGAGTAGGGAAGAGAGAGAGGAACACAAGGTTTTACGAGGTTTAGCTTATACCCAACCTACGTCCTCGCCTTTGGCAAAATTACCAAAGGATTCACTAAATTAGTTCCTTTGCCTGGCGGAACAACACCGTTTACAATCACTCCTTCGATTAGGCTAGAGCCCGCCTCTCCAAATGATATCCCCTCACTTGGCACAACAATCCAATAACCTTGAAACATCTAGAAACAAGAAACAAGTAGAGAAGTATTTGTGTACAAGAGACACTCTCACAATAGAGCTGGTTAGTACAATATTCAGCACAAATATACTTCAATATAAATTAATATAAAAAGAATGAAGCTCAATTGAATTTAGATCACCGAATTTATCTTCCGAGTATTGAAAGATTCAAAATTTGAAGACTCAAATTTGGAGTTGGTATCAACAGCAATTTTGTAGTGAAAGTAGAATGAGCACAAGAGAGATTGAGAGCTTTGAGAGTTCTTTATTGCTAGAAAATTTCTTAGTGTGTAAAATCATTATAGTTTGGGGCTTCCTTGCCCCCCCAAGTTTTCTTAGAGTAAACATCAAGTTTTTGAAAAGAGTAGAGCCCAAGAAATTTATTTAAAAAATTTTCCCGTTGAGTTTTTAAAATTCTATTCGAGTGGCAGTCGCCTGCCATAGTGAAAACTAAATAACCAAAAGGCTGACAGTCGCCTACCAACACATAGGCAGTCATCTGGCTTGACCACCCAAGCACCTGACAGGGCTCAGGCAGTCTCCTGGGACCCTTCTGTCTCACAGATTTAATTCCTTTAATTTTGGCAATCTACTGCCTATATTGGGTAGTCGCTTGACTCTTGTAAAATCCCTTTTTCACTTTGAAAACTTTCTTCCTTTATTGAGACCTTTATCATTTTGATTTAAAACATATTTTAAGGTCTTTCAAAAATATGTTTCTTAGTTTCTTTTTATTTTTAAGAGCTTCAATTCAATCTATATTGAGGTTTACATGAAGTACTTACATAGAGACATCCTTAAAACTCTAAATTTTTTATCTTCATGTAAATCCTTGCTTTGAAATCTTTCCTTGATCATATATCATCTTTTGAGCTTTCAATCATCTTCCATTTTTTAAGATTTTATAAAGTATGTCCATTACGAGCTTTATTGACCTTTGAGTTTTTGCTTTGAAATACTTGAGCTTTGCCTACTTATCGAAACAGTTTATCTTGAAAACCATATCAAACTTATCTTGATTTGTTATCATCAAAATAATAATTGTAAGCCTTGTTAGGCCAACAATCTCCCTCTTTTTGATGATGACAAATCTAGAGCAAAAATGAGAAAATATTCCTTAAAGTACTCCCTTTTTACAGTAGTTATGGCTCCCCCTTTCAATAAGCATGAATGAAAAATGTTTTAAGCATAAAGTACATTCATATTTCTCAAGTATCAAGCATCAAAACATATGCATCAAGTATCAAAACATATGCATCAAGTATCATCAAGTATCAAGCACATTTTTCATTTTGCTCTTCCTCAAACACTCTCCCCCTTTGGGCATCAATCAAAAAGGGAAAGAGGGTGATCCATCATAAAGCAAAGTTAAGTTTTGAACTACAAAGTACTTGAGGTCTTCGAGAATATGATACAATAAAAAAAAACTAGCCGGTGAAATACATAGAAATATTAAGTACAAATACATAAGATAAAGCATCAAAACACGTCATTCTGAATCATCCTTGGATGCATTCTCATCATCTTCGTCTTTTGGTTCCTCAGAATTTTCAGCAGATTCATTGTCACTAGATGGAACTGAGCTGATATCTAAGTGTTGTACTTTTAGAAGAGCTGGTCAAATGCTTTTCAATTTTATCAACACGCTGAGCAAGGGTGGAGCAGTGAGTTTCCATAGTGGTAACCTTCTCCTCAACTATAGCAAGGCCAAATTGCATCCTATCACTGAAGTTTAGATAGTGAGTATAAAATGGCATAAACCAGGAAGGAGTATCTGAGTCTGGCTAAACTGAAGTAGCTAGCATAGAAGGCTGAGGAGGAGGCTCAGATGTAAGGTGTCGATGACCCTTGTGAAGCTAGCCTTGAGTGGTTTTCTTTTAACCCATGCACTTAAGAATTGTGTTAGAGAATATGTCGTAATGGGTTTTTCAAATGAAGTTGAAAGATGGTGTGAGGATGTTAAAATTTGCAAACACCATATTCAATATCCCAGCATATGGTAGAATAATGCGAGAAGCGTCAACTTTCAAATTAATCCATTTGATGAGAAGACTAGGAAGATCCAGCTTTTTCCCTTTCAAAATACACCACATGATGAAACAATCTAGAAAGGAAACATGATCATGTGAACTAGATCGTGATATGATATTATTAGTAATGAGTTTATGCAAAATTATAGCTTGAAGGTTTAGCTGTTTATAAATGGGTGGATTTCCAAAAAAAGTGGGTGTATCATTTATCACAAAAGGTAAGAATGCCTCTAGAGTAAATCCTTGTGCCATTATCCATTGTTTTTCAAGAATTTGAACTTTGAAATCTCCCAGTTTAAAATGAAGGATTTTCCCTAAAGATATGGGAGTGAGGTGAATACTCTACCCTAAGAGGTTCGTTTTTATCCCATCGTCTTGTTTCTCCATGTTTGCATAAAAGATCCTTACCAAGTTTGGATAATACCCTTTGGCTTGATAGGTGATAAATCTTTCCCATCCAATTTCTTTAAAAAGTTCTAAGATTTTAGGAAAATCAAAATTGAAAAATGCAACATCGATTACTTTGCCTAGAATTGGTTCTGATGAAGCGATTTGATTTCGATAAAGAAGTTTGACTTGAGGAGTAACTAACCATTTTTCTACTTCATCATTGTTGATGCGTGTGGAGGAGGAAGCACCCTTGTTTGCAACTGAATTTTTTCATGGTATGTTTGCTTTGAGATTTGAATATGAGAAACCCTAGAAATTTGGTGAGGATGATGTAAGTTTTGAGTTTGGATTCTGATTTTTTGGATGGATTTGGAGGAGAAATAGGCTTGAATAAGAGTAGGAATGAGAGGATTGAGAGTGAGAGGAGAAGTGGCAGGCGCCTGAGGGTTGTTAAAATGAGACATAATAGGGTTTTAAACCCTTACTAGCCACGAGGTAGTCTCCTGCCATGAGGAGGCAGGCGTCTGTTAACCCAAAAGGTACCAAGTCAATAGCATGGCAGTCGCCTGACACGCAGGTGGCAGTTACCTGCCAAGCATATTTAAAAAAAACCTTTTCTTCAAACAACTTCTTGAACATGCATCATTCCTAATTCTCATCTAATGAATATAAATTGATCCTCACAGAGTGGTTTTGTGAATATGTATGCTAATTGATCAGTTGTATTAACGAATTCTAGAATTATTTCCTCGTTTTGTATGTGATCTCTCAAGAAGTGATGTCTTATGCCAATATGTTTTGTTCTTGAGTGAGATACCAGATTTTTTGAAATATTTATGGCACTTGTGTTGTCACATTTTATTGGAATTGTTTGATATTGAATTTTGAAATCTTTTAATTATTGTTTCATATATAACGTTTGAGTACAACAACTCCCAGCTGCTATGTATTCTGCTTCACCTGTGGATAATGCCACGAAATTTTGTTTCTTTGAAAACCAAGAGACTAGTGAGTGTCCTAGAAAGTGACAAGTCCCACTAGTACTCTTTCTATCTATTTTACACCCAACATAATCTGCATCTGAATAGCTTATCATTTCAAAATCAGTTCCCTTTGGATACCACAAGCCTAGATCAAGTGTGCCTAGCAAGTACCTTAGTATTCATTTAACTGCTATTTGATGTGATTCCTTAGGTGCTGATTGAAACCTAACACATATGCATACACTAAACATGATGTCGGGTCTACTTGGTGTTAGATATAATAGGCTTCCTATCATTCCTCGGTAATGTTTTATGTCTACTTGTTTTGCTTTTTCATCTTTGTCAAAGCTTGTTGAGGTGCTCATGGGGGTTCCTATGGGTTTGCTTTCTTCCATATCAAACTTTTTCAACATATCCTTAATATATTTAGTTTGATTTATGAATGTTCCATTCTTAGCTTGTTTAATTTGTAACCCTAGGATGTAATTTAACTCTCCCATCATACTCATTTCAAATTCTTTTTGCATACATGCAGCAAAGTCTTTACATAATCCTTCATGTGTTGCACCAAATATGATATCATCATCATAGATTTGTACTATTAGCTTTTCTTTATTTTTAGTTTTTATGAATAGAGTGCTATCTACCTTTCCTCTTGAAAAATCACTTTTGAGTAAAAATTTGCTTAGTCTTTCATACCAAGTTCTAGGAGCTTGTTTTAATCCATACAAAGCTTTTGTTAACTTGAATATATGATTGAGATTTTTAGTGTCTTCAAAACCTGGAGGTTGTTTAACATAAACTTCTTCATTTATATATCCGTTTAAGAACGCACTTTTTACATCCATTTGATATAGTTTAAAATCCTTATGGGATGCATAGGCCAGGAGCATCCTTATTACTTCCATTCTTGTTACGGGGGCAAAGGTTTCATCATAGTCAATACCTTCTTCTTGATTATTACCTTGTGCTACTAGCCTAACTTTGTTTTTAACAACTGCCCCATTTTCATCTTTCTTATTTCTAAAGACCCATTTAGTTCCTATGATTGAATGTTCTTTGGGTTTAGGTACTAGTTGTCATACTTGACTTCTTTCAAACTGATTTAGTTCTTCTTGCATAGCCATAATCCAAGAATCATCATTTAAGGCTTCTTCAATGTTCTTGGGTTTATCTTGAGATAAAAATGCATAATGGTTGCATATATTTTTCAGTGATGCTCTAATAGTTACTCCTTTTGATGATTCTCCAAGAATTTGATCTTTTGGATGACTTTTAACATATTTCCATTCTTTTGGTAGTTTTTTTGGTTTTCTGTGGGGTTTTCATTTGAAATTTCATCATTGTTTTCTTCTTTTATTTCAATATTTTCTTCTTTTTGTGAGATATCTTCTCTTTCATCATTCTTGATTTCTTTTGCTGAGTGATTTGATTCATCAAAATTTATATGCATGGATTCTACAATAGTAAGTGTTCTTTTATTATAAACCCTATAAGCTTTACTATTTGTAGAATATCCTAAGAAAATGCCTTCATCTGATTTTGCATCAAATTTACCTAGATCATCTTTATTATTGAGAAAAAAGCATTTACATCCAAATACATGGAAGTAAGCTATGTTGGGTCTTCTACCTTTCCATAGTTCATAAGGTGTTTTATCTAGACTTGATCTAATAGAAACCCTATTTATAACATAACAAGCTGTATTTACAGCTTTAGCCCAAAAGTACTTAGGTAAATTATTTTAATTTAACATGGTTCTTGCCATTTCTTGAAGAGTTATATTTTTCCTCTCAACAACTCCATTTTGTTGTGGAATCTTAGGTGCTGAGAAGTTATGGTTTATACCATGATCATCAAAAAATTTGTCAACATCTTTGTTTTGGAACTTTCTACCTTGATCACTCCTAAAGTTAGTTACGTTATAGCCTTTTTCATTTTGTAGTTTCTTGCATAGAGTTATTAACATGTTACAAGCTTCATCTTTATTTGCTAAGAACAATACCCAAATATATCTTGAATAATCATCTACAATCACAAAGGCATATTGTTTGCCTTCTAAGCTTTGTGTTCTAGTAGGACCAAATAAGTCTAGCTGCAAGAGTTGTAAGGGTCTACTAGTTGATATGTACTTCTTTTTGAAACTTGTCTTGACTTGTTTTCCTTTTTGGCATACATCACAAATCTTATCTTTTATAAATTTTGTATTTGGTAATCCTTTTACTAAATTTTTCTTGGATAGTTTAGATAATAGGTCCATGCTTGCATGTCCTAGTTTCCTATGCCAAAGTCAACTAGTTTCATTCATGGCAGCCAAACATGTCACATTTTGATTGACTAGGTTATCAAGATTTATACAATACACATTATTTACCCTATGAGGTTTGAATAAGGTTTCATCATTCTTAGGATTTTGAATAATGCATTTGTCTTTCTTAAAAATTATTTCAAAACCTTTGTCACTTAATTGACTAATACTCAAAAGATTATGTTTTAAACCTTCTACCAACAACACATCATCAATTGTAAGAGAGAGTTCTTTACCTATTTTACCAATGCCAACAATTTTACCTTTGGAATTGTCACCAAAGGTCACGTATCCCCCATCTTTTTGTTTTAGTGTGGGGAACTTGGTCCTATCTCCGGTTATTTGTCTTGAACACCCGTTGTCCAAGTACCATTTTTTCCTTGATGGTGTTGTCCTAAAGCACACCCACAATGAAGGATTCATGGGGTTAGTTTTAGGAACCCAAATCTTTCTAACTTTTTTTGAATTATTTCTAGTTCCATTGTTTACTTTCCATTCATTTTAAATTTTAAGATATTTCTTTTTGAGTAGGCAGTTAAACATCACATGTTCTTTATTCTTGCACATGTAGCAAGAAGTATGTTCATGTATATTGGTTGAGGAAGTACTAGCATAGTACTTTGCTTCTTTAACAAAATATCCCATGAATAACTTCTTACTTCTTTTATTTGTTCTTCCATTATATCCGATTCCTTCTCTATTTCCATGCAATCTTTGTTGGACAATCATCTTTTCAAAATGTTCTTTACCTTTGGTAAAGTTATAAATGATTTTCTCTTTATCCTCTATTGACTTCTTGAGTTCAATTATTTTTAAATCCTTTTTATTTTGTTCATATTTTTGTATTTTGACTATTTCTTGAGTCATATCGTCTATTTTTTCTTCTAACTTTTCAATATGAGATTCTTTCTCCTTTTCAATGGATTTCAAAGGTTCAAGTTGTTTCATTAGTTTTTAATTTTGTTCTTTAAAGTTTTTGTTTCTTTTGGAGACTTTGATAAACCTTTTATGTAAAGCAAATAACTTAGCTTGTAGTTCTTTATAGGAGGGCATGTTATCGCAAAATTCATCACAAGATTCGTTACTAGATTCTGTTGATGAGGAGTAGTAAGAATTTACCTCTTCATTATTTGCCATGAAGCACATATTCGCTATCTCTTGTCTGCTTGACTCGTTCTCCGTTTTGTTTGAACTTGAATTATCCTATGTTGCTTTCATGGCTTCCTTCTTCTTATTTTTATCCTTCTTGAGTAAAGGGCAGTTCGACTTGATGTGTCTTGATTTCTTGCAATGATAACATGTAGAATGGTCATTTTTACTTTTGTTTTCTTTCCTACTAGTTTCCCCTTTTTTAGATTTCTTTTTACTAAACTTTTTAGGGAACTTTTTATTTCTTTTATAGCATTTTCCAAGTCTTTTAGTGATGAATGCTAATTCATCTTGGTCTAGATAACTAGATTCACTTTGTCTTCACTTGAGCTTTCACTAGCTGCTTTTAAGGCAATGAACTTCTTATGCTTAGGTTCAGGGTTTCTTTCTTTTAATGCCATTTCATAAGTGAGTAGTGAACCTATAAGTTCATCTAGTGAGGTAGTCTTAAGGTTCCTACCTCCAGTTATTATAGTGGCCTTTGGTTCCCATATGGAGGGAAGGCCTCTTAGTATTTTCTAAATCATTTCATAGGTAGTGTAGGTATTTCCTAAGGCACTTAGAGAATTTATTATGTGGGTAAATCTAGTATACATACTAGTGATTGTTTCATCCAGACTCATCTTGGAAGCTTCATACTCACTGGATAAAATGTCAATCCTATTGTCTTTAACATCTACCGTTCCCTCATAAGTTACTTCTAACTTGTCCCAAATTTCTTTGGCCGTTTTGCAGGTCATGACTCTATTGAATTTATTAGCGTCTAGAGCATAATACAAGGCATTTATGGCACTTGAATTTATTTGTAGCATTTTGTCATCTATATCGGTCATGTCCTTTTTCTCTTTAGGAATTTGTTTTCCATCCACTATTTTGGTAGGAATTAGATCTCCATCCATGACAACTTCCCAAGCTTTCCAATCCATATGTTAAAGATAGATTTACATTCGTTTTTTTTTTTTTTTCCAAAAAGTGTAGTTACGTGAACAAAAGATAGGTGGTCAAATTGAGGATTGGCCCTCTTCGAAGGGAGCTACTCCTATGTGTTCCGTTCGATCTTTTTATAGATTTTTTTTTAAAGATTTAATATAACTAGGCTCTAATACCAATTGAAAATAGGATATAGTTCCCAAGAGGGAGGTAAATTGGGTTTTAAAAGAATTATGTTCTTTTTAAAAGTTTTTATATTACAACAATAAACACAATCCAAACACAATCACAAAGTACTTGTAAAATAATCAATCCAAATCAACCACAATCAAAACAAAATAAGCAAGCACTTGATTCTTGTGATAATAACCTTGTAGTAATATGCAATGTTTGTTGAATTTGGATAAGCCCTATGTTAAAATTCACAATCACACTTCTTCCCAAGGTTCAACTTTTAAATAAACCTTCAGTTTAATAAGTTTAGGATGATCAACCAATGTAGTCCCTTTCAGTTTCCAAAATCAATGTTGATCAAACCAAAACAAATTATCTTCCAGTTTATTTAATAACCAAACACTCAGAATTCATAAATTATAAAGTATCCACATAGTTTGTAAAGTATGCTGAAAAGTAAAGAGTTGGGAAGAGAGACAGAGAGTAACACAAGGTTTTGCGAGGTTCGGCTTATACCTAGCCTATGTCTTCGCCTTTGGAAAACCACCAAAGGATTCACTAAGTCAGTTCCTTTGTTGGGCGGAACAACACCATTTACAATCACTCCTTCGATTAGGCTAGAGCCTGCCTCTCCAAACGATATCCCCTCGCTTGGAACGACAATCCAACAACCTTGAATCATCTAGAAACAAGAAACAAGTAGAAAAAGATTTGTGTACAAGAGACACTCTCAGAATAGAGCTGGTTAGTACAATATTCAGCACAAATATACTTCAATGTAAATAAATATAAAGAGATTAAAGCTCAATTGAATTTAGATCACTGAATTTATCTTCCAAGTATTGAAAGATTCAGACTTTGAAGACTCAAATTCAGAGTTGGATCAGCAGCAATTCAGTAGTGAAAGTAGAATGAGCACAAGAGAGACTGAGAGCTTTGAGAGTTCTTGATTGCTAGAAAATTTCTTGGTGTGTAAAATCATTATAGTTTGGGGCTATTTATAGATGTTTAAAAGATAATTCCTTGCCACCTAAGTTTTCTTGGAGTAAAAATCAAGTTTTTAAAAAGAGTATAGCCCAAGAAATTCATTTAAAAAATTTTCCTGTTGAGTTTTTAAAATTTTGTTCGAGTGGCAGTTGCCTGCTATAGTGAAAACTAAATAACCATGAGGTTGGTAGTCACTTGCCAAGACACAGGAAGTCGTCTGGCTTGACCACCATGCGCCTGACGGGGCTTAGGCAGTCGCTTGAGACCCTTCTTTCTCCTAAATTTAATTCCTTTAATTTTGGCAGTCTACTGCCTATATTGGGCAGTCACCTAACTCTCAGAAAATCCCTTTTTCACTTTGAAAACTTTCTTCCTTTCTTAAGACCTTTATCATTTTGATTTAAAACATATTTTAAGGTCTTTCAAAAATAGGTTTCTTAGTTTCTTTTTATTTGTAAGAGCTTCAATTCAATCTATATTGAGGTTTAGATGAAGTACTTACATAAAGACATCCTTAAAACTCTAAACTTTTGATCTTCATGTAAATCCTTGCTTTGAAATCTTTCCTTGATCATATATCATCTTTTGTTCTTCAAGCTTTTATAAAGTATGTCCATCATGAGCTTTATTGACCTTTTAGTTTGGCTTTAAAATACTTGAGCTTTGCCTGTGAAAACCGTATCAAATTTGTCTTGATTTGTTTTCATCAAAATAAGAATTATAAGCCTTGTTAGGCCAACAAGTTGTAAGATTGGGGTGAGACATTTTTCAGTGAGGTGGAAGATATTACGTCAGCATGTGACTACATGAGTTTTTTCCAATTAGAAACAATTGCACAATATCACATTCACAATACTGTACTATAGGAGATATATAAATATAACTCAGCATCATTACAAGCGAGAGTTCCCAAGGTTAGGGTAGGGTATAGACCCATACACTGTACGATCCCTCCACATGGTACTCAACCCTGTGACTTTGCCCATTTTAGTTTTTAAATCATGTATATGAAAATTTAGGACAATGATCATCTTTGGAACTTCATAAATATGCCTAATTACCACGTGGCACAAGTTGTGTATTGATAAACTCTAACAAAGCTTTATTCGTGCAGGCACTATCAAGCATCACATATATAGTCCGATTGCCTCACCTAGTCCATTATTTCACAAGTTCCCCCACACTTCTACAAGCTGACTATCTCGATACCTACACTGATTCACATGTCTAGTTGCACTGTACCTCCAGTTAGCAATGGAACTGCGCCTCAAGCTATTTAAAGCTTCATATAACGTGGAGTGTCTTTCAACTACTTTAGAGTGTCTTTCAACTTCTTTTAGTAACAAGTTGTGGACCCAATTTATCATATATATAATTTACAATGAAAACATAACAACTTGTGTAATTCCAGTAATTTCATAATCGCAATCGTGCAATCATTCATGTATTCTTTCTATCTTTCAAACTGTGGTGTTAACTGGTATAAACGCTCTTGGTTCAACCCTTTTTACATATAAAGCTCGATTATTAATTGGCACCTATTTTCAACATTTTCAGATAACAAAATGGAACTTCAGCTCTCATAGTTCATTTACAAGTATAATAGTTCAGTATATTCCACTTCATATCATATGTCACGCTTGTTTTGTCAAAATCTGCTATATATAGTATATAACTCGAAAAATACCAGTTGGACCGCAAACATAGGTATCAAGTAGCTCCTACTTTAGGTTTAAAACAATTAAAGTAGTTTTGGAAAGTTTGAAGTTCATATGTCAAAACCTCATTTTGCCAAAAATCGTAAAATCATAAAATCATAAGAAACAACATTTATACCCAGTAAAACTTTACAAATAAGTAGTCAAAACGTGCATAAAGACATAAGATAACTTTCTAACAATTTAGTTTTCTAAAAATACTAATGTAAACAAATCCCTTTACCTTAATCCTGAAAATCGAAACACGAACAAATCGATCCAAAACAATGATATGAGATCCTCGAAACCTAAAAACCGAAGAACAATACTTCACTATAATCTCGACTACTAGATATCTACCGAACCAAAAGCGAAATTAGATTCTTACCTTGATTTTAGGGAAAAACCCAAAAATCCTCAAAACGAAAATCTGACCCGCTATAACTGTAGAGATTCTCGTCCTAATCCACATAGCGATGTTAGATCGTTGATTCCGGCAACAGACGACACAAAATCTTAGAGAGAGAGAGGGTTGGTTTGAGTTCTAGAGAGAGAGAGAGAGAAAGAGAAAAGATTTGAGTTTCTTCCTCATGAAGCAAACGAAATGATATTTATTAACAAGGTTGACCCGGCCAGACTCGTCGATGGGTTCGAGTTCTCCTCAACGGGCCGAAGAAGGGCGTTCGTTGCCATTAGAATTACCTCGTCGACGAGCCTGGGATTTCATAATTTTCGAAAATCCCTTGGTATCTTCTCGTCGACGGGCTTTTGCATCTCGTCGCCGAGCAATAGAAGAGACTTCATTGATGAGAAAAGGAGCCTCGTCGATGAGCTCTGTTGTTTTCTCCTTTCTAATTTAACTTCTCTTTTATTTATTTATTTTTCGGATTCAGGTCCCTACAATCTCCCCTCCTTACAAGAATTTTGTCCCCGAAATTCACCAATCGATACCAAGCATTCTATACCTTACGTCAGAGACCTACAGAAGACTCGGTAGCTACCCACAAAGCAGCTTCGCCCTGAATTTATTACCAACCCTCACTTATGGCGGAAGAATATCGTGGTTACAACTTAAAGCTTTGGGAGCTTACAATATACATACAACTCTCCCAAAGATCATATCTACTTACTAAAAATACTAACATACATACATTCACTTACCTGACTAACTTAACCATCTCTCAACAACTGAGGGTACTTCTAACGTATCTTAGTTTCTAAGTCCCATGAAACTTCTTCCACTGCATGGTTCCGCCACAATACCTTCACCAATGGTATCTCCTTGGTTCACAGTTGTTGTACCTTCCAATCTAATATCTGCACTGGGACCTCCTCATATGATAAGGCATCACTGATCTCTAGAGGTTCGTAACTTAGCACGTGGGAAGGATCCAACACGTACTTCCTCAGCATTGACACGTGGAACACGCCATGGACTCTGGATAGTGTTGGGGGTAAAGCCACCCGATAAGCTATTGAACCTATCCTTTCTAGGATCTCGAAAGGCCCGACATACCGAGGACTTAGCTTCCCTTTCTTTCTGAACCTCATGACCCCTTTCATCAGAGTGATCTTCAGAAACACCATATCTCCTACCTCAAACTCCAGCTCTCATTGACAAGTATCAGCATAACCCTTCTGCCAATTATGAGCTATCTTGATTCTCTCCCTAATCAACTTGACCTTTGTAAAGGCTTGCTGAATCAGTTCTAGACCTAGTATCTGCTGCTCGCCTACCTGATCCTAGTATAACAGAGATCAACACCGATGACCATACAATGCCTCATAAGGTTCCATCTTAATGCTGGTCTAGTAACTATTGTTATACGCAAACTTAACAAGCGATAGATGTCCTATCCAACTATCAGCAAAATCCAGTACACATGCTCGCAGCCTATCCTCCAACGTCTGAATAGTCCTCTAAGTCTGTCCATCCGTTTGTGGGTGCAAAGATGTGCTGAACATCAATTGTGATCCCAAGGCATCCTGTAAATTTTTCTAGAAACGAGATGTAAAATGGGGATCTCGATCCGAAACAATAGAAATAGGGATACCATGGAGTCGTACTATTTCCTGCACGTACAACTCTGCTAGCCTATTCAAGGAATAGCTAACTCTGAAAGGAATGAAATGTGCAGTCTTTGTCAGCCAATCAACTACAACCCATATCGCAGTCCGCCCATGCACCGCTGCAGGTAACCCCATAATAAAATCCATCGAAATGTGTTCCCACTTCCACTTGGGAATGTCAAGTGGCTAAAGTGGCCCTGTCGATCTCTGGTGCTCTACTTTGATCTGCTGACATGTCAGGCACTATTTTACGAATCGGGCGATCTCTCTTTTCATGTTGGACCGCTAGAAAGATTCCCTCAGATTCTGGTACATCTTTGTACTACCATGATGTACGGTGTAGAGCGAACGGTGTGCCTTCTCCTGAATGACCCATTTAATCCCGCCATCATTTGGTACACATACCCTATTATGGAATCTCAAAATACCATCACCAAAGATACTGAAATCTGGATTTAAACCAACATGGACTCCTTCCATAACCTTAACAAGCTTTGGATCCTCCTTTTGCGCTGCTCGGATCCTCTCATATAAGGTTGGCTGTACCACCAAGCTAGCAAGAATAGCCTGATGATTTCCTTTATCTATCTCCAAGCCCAACCTTTCTAGGTCCATAAAGATTTGATGCTGAACTCCCACTACTGAGATCGACGCACCAGCTGACTTCCGACTCAGAGCATCAGCTACCACATTTTCTTTTCCAAGGTGATAGCTAATGATACAATCGAAATCCTTTATTAATTCAAGCCATCTACACTATCTCATGTTCAGTTCCTTTTAGGTGAAAATGTACTTAATACTTTTGTGATCAATAAAAATCTCACACCTTTCACCATACAAGTACTGCCTCCAGATTTTCAATGCAAACACCACAATTGCCAATTCCATATCATGTGTCGGGTAGTTCTTCTCATACACTTTAAGTTGACAAGAAGCATAAGCAACCACCCTTCCCTATTGCATTACAACACAAGCAAGACCTTTCTCAGAGGCTTCACTGTAAATAACAAATCCACCATTCCCAAATGGAATGGTCAGAATTGGAGCAGTAACCAATTGTCGTTTCAGCTCTTGGAAACTTAGCTCGCACTCATCATTCTAATCATACCTCAGGTTCTTCCTCGTGAGTCGCATCAAAGGACCTGCTAAACTAAAGAACCCTTCTATGAACCATCGGTAGTAACCTGCAAAACCTAGAAAACTTTTGACCTCCTAAGCATTCTTTGATCTTGCTAGTCTACTACTGCATCTATCTTACTCGGATCCATTGATACTTCTTCTTTTAACACTACATGCCCTAGAAATGCAATATGTTCTAGCCAGAACTTGTACTTCTTCAGTTTAGCAAATAACTTCTTCTCCCTAAGCATTTGCAGTACCAGTCTCAGATGAACTTCATATTCTACAGCATTCCTAAAATACACTAGGATGTCATCAATAAATACCACGACGAACTGGTCAAAGTATTTATGAAAAACCTTGTTCATCATATCCATAAATGTTGTAGGTGCATTAGTCAAGCCGAATGGCATAACCAGAAATTCGTAATGACCATACTAAGTTCGAAAAGCTATTTTCAGAACATCCTGCATTTTCACCTTTAACTCGTGATACCCAGATCGTAGATCGATCTTAGAGAAAATCTGCGTGCCCTATAGCTGGTCAAACAGATCATCGATCTTGGGTAATAGGTGTTTATTCTTTATTGTTACCTTGTTAAGTTCTCTATATTCGATGCACATCCTCATTAACCCGTCCTTCTTCTTCACAAATAGCACAGGTGCCCCCCCAAGGAGAAACACTCTGTAACAACCTTCCTAATTTACCATTTTTTTTCATAATAACATTTAATATAATAAACCTGATATCCTGTTTAACTGAATAACATAATTAACCTAGACCCATGGGTACCAGGGATATACCAGAAATGCAACTCTGATACCTAAGCAGTAGGAAATGTAATCACATACATATCATCCAACCAATCATAATACTAGAGTCTTACTAAAACTAATATATACATACAATCATCCACCAAAAAGACCAAAAGTAGCCTAGGGTCACTTCCCAAAAATAAATCCAACCCTGGCTCTACCACTCGCCCTTCTAATAGGGTAGCTCGGTCGGATTCTACTGCCGCAGAGCTCTATCTACTCCTCTACTTGGATTCCCTAAAATTTTTATCTTTAGCTGGGGTGAGACACCTCTCAATAAGGGAAATAAACTAATATCAGTGTGTGGCAACATGAGTGTTTTTGTGTTATACATAATATCAGTACCTACATCATAACTGGTAAAAACTACTGATATCATATATGAATAAAACATGATTCTTCATAACATAATATAACGTACTAAATTACTAACATGAAAGTCATCTTATATAACTGTACAATACTAAAATACACCCAAGAAGGATAGCTAGCTGGTGTCATATCTTACCCCCACATGACTAGGTTGTGTAGCCCAAAGGTAGGACCTAGCAATGGCTGGCCGACCATGCTAGATCAAACATAAGTTTGTAAGTACGATGGGCCCGCCCCTACCTGGTCCCGAGACTACCAGGGGGACTACTCCACTTTACACTAATGCCACATCGACCGCCATCTCCCACACTACTAGTCGTGTGGTAGCACTATTATAATTCTGAACATATAGCTACGGTACCGTGCTCCTGAAACTATACTAAACCATGCCATCCAGGTTCTGATAACATATAATAAGTTCCATATACTGAACATAGCTGTTTCGTACTTCATAATAATAACTGTCATGTTCATATTTCATAAATTTTGTCTGATCATACTTGATTATGGTATTTGCGCAAACATGAACCTTGGCATCTACGCCTTCATAGCATAACATGAAACACGACATCTGCGCTAGCATAACATAACATGAATCACGAAATCTATGCAGGCATAACATAATACACTGAACATGATTTTTCTGTATTATTTAAATATGTAAAATCATGATTCTTGTACTTTTTTATAATTTCCATGAAAACTATCAGATCATGCTTGATATGGGAAAAACATTCTATTTTGATATACACATTATATGGAAATTGAACTCATGCCACACAGAAATAGGGTAACCTCCTGAATGTAAAATCTGTTCCAAAATCATATTTCCTGATTAAACACATTTAAATCATATTCTTGTTCATAACAGTATTTTCCAAACAAAATTATATAATATACATACTTTCTTGAAATTTAACGTTGTAAAATAATAAATAATTTCATGAAAAATTCTGACTCAGTTTATCCCCTTACCTGGCTTACTGAGAAGCCCACAAAACCCCCAGTTTCTACACTTGTAGTGTTCCCAGTACAGCACCCTGAAATTAACATTTTCCCCAACGAAACTTTAGTATTTGCTTTCCTAACATATCCTCCTCAGTCCAGAAACACAAAATACCCAAAAATACTAAAATTAACTTACTTACCCAAAATTTGGGATGGTTCCCAAGTTAGCCTAACCAACTATCCACTCCTGAAGGTATGAAGAGAATCTTCCCAATAGTAGGGTGGTGGCTTCGGATTGTCCAACCGGCAGAAATCCAAGCCAGAAAGTTAGAGAGAAGGTAGAGGGGATGAAAATCTAGAGAGAGAAAGGGATGTGTGTGAAATTTCTACACTGAAATCCGAATTTGGCATACTTATACACTAGCCTTCGTCAACGAGACACGTCATTTCGTCGACGAGGTCAAGAAGGGAGTTCGTCGACGAACTCATAACCTTCGTCGATGAATTTCAGGCCTTGAAATAGCCCTCTCAATAATTCCTCGTCGACGAGACACGTGTTCTCGTTGACGATCCCAATAAGTTGCTTCATTGACGAATGCAAGGACCTGCTGTGACCCCCTTTTAAAGATTTCCTTTCCCTCTCTCTTTTATTATTTAATTGCTATAATTTGCCGAGTCTCTACTTTTTATAAAAAATTCGTCTTCAAAATTTATTATCTATGTTGACACCATCCTTTGAAGAAAATGGGCTACTTATTTTATTACTTACCCTCACTTGAGGCGGATGAATACCGTGGTTACATTCAGGGTTCTGGGAGATTAAAAATACACATAAAATAAAATTCTCCCACAACCAAAATACTATCTACTACCAAAAATACTATTACATGTACTGACTAATATGCAAAAGAAACATTACATATTTACTTGTATCTCTTCTTGATTACTGCTATTCCCCGCTGAAAAAATGTAGGCATTTCTGTTGTATCTCTTCCTCAAGCTCCCAAGAAGCTTCTTCCACTGCGTGATCCTTCCACAGGACTTTTACTAATGAAATCTTCTTATTGCGCAATTCCTGTTCCTTCTTGTCTAGAATCTGCACTGGAGTTTCCTCATAAACCAAAGTATCATTGAGTTCTAACTTGGCATAACTGATGATATGAGAGGAATCTGGGATATATTTCCTTAACATAGAAATATGAAATACGTCGTGAATTCTAAATAATGCTAGTAGTAAAGTCAACCTATAGGCAATTGACCCCACTTTTTCGAGAATCTTGAAATGGCCAATGAACCTAGGGCTCAACTTACCCTTCCTCCCAAACCTCATAGCTCCCTTAAATGACGCTATCTTAAAAAATACATGGTTCCCAACTTCAAATTCTAATTCCCAGTGGCACGTATCGACGTAACTTTTTTGCCCATTCTGAGCTGCACTGATCCTGTCTCTGATAAGATGAACTTTATCGTACGTCTGCTGTACAATTTCTAGTCCGAAAACTCACCTTTCAACAATCTCATCCCAGTAAAGAGAAGATCGAAATCTCCTACCATAGAGCGCCTCATGAGGTGTCATTCCAATGATGGCCTAATAGTTGTTATTGTATGCAAATTCTACCAGCGACATATACTGGGTCTAACTACCCCCAAAATTCAGTACGTATGCTTGTGGCATATCCTCTAATATTTGAATTACCTTCTTAGTTTGGCCGTCCGTCGGAGGATGAAATGTTGTGCTGAAAGATAACTGAGACCCCAAAGCTTCCTGAAAGCTCCTCTGAAATTGTGACATGAAACGTGGGTCTCGGTCTGACACTATAGATACTGGCATACCATGAGAACGGACTATCTCCTGGATATAAATCTATGCCAGTATGTCCATGGAGTAGTTGACCTTAATAGGAATTAAGTGAGCTGTCTTTGTCAATCTATCAATGACCACCCAAATAACATTCTGACTATGTCGTGCCTGTAATGACCCGAAGAATAATGTTATTTAAATAATAAAGAGAGAGGGAAAATGGAAATAGTAAAAGAGGGCAACATCCGATTTCTTCGATAAACACTTCACGTTCGTCGACGACGTGGCATTTTGGGCTCATCGATGAGGGTGTGCTTCGTCGATGAGAAGATACCGAGAAGGTGTTTTTGGTGATTTTGAATTTCGTCGACGAGAAGAAGATTTCATCGATGAATTTTCTTCTTGACCTCATCGAAGAGGTGATGTGGCTCGTCGACGAAGGCCATAGTATAAGTAGCCCTAAACGCAAATTTTCAGCCATTTTTTGCCGCAAGAATTCTCTTTCTCTCTCCTTTCGGTTTTCACTCCTTCTCTCTAGGATTTTGGGCCAATATTTTGCTAGTTCAACAATCCGAGGCCACCATGACACTCCTGGGAAAGTTCTCTTCAACTCTGCTGGAGTGGATCGTTGGTGGGGTTAAATTGGAATTCATCCCAAATCCAGGGTAAGACTTTTACTCAGTATTTGGCCTTCCCTACAATTGTAGAAAATGTAGTACGCGTAGAAATACTGAATTTCTATTCTGGGAAATATTGTTTTCAGGATGTTGAATAGGGAACCCTGCGGGTGCAAGACTGTTTTCTTAGGGGCTTTTCAGGAATCAAATAAGGGGATAAATTAAGCTAGTTGTTTTATGAAAATTTTAAGTAAAATTGTATAGCATTTGATTTCATGAAAATATATGTATATAAATATATGATTATGCATTATGTTGGAAAATACTGTTGAAAATGGTGATATGTTCTGAATATACGTAATACACGTTTTGTGTAGCATGAGTAGAATTTATAGTGAATTACTATTCATGGGAATATAATAATGATATAGATTTTTATAATGGAAAACCATCATATGGGCCGAGAATTTTATATATATTTTGCCGACGTACGGGCCAAACAATGGATATGTTTTGTCGGCGTACGGGCCGAGCTATGGATATGTTTTGCCGGCGTATGGGCCAAGCTATGGATATGTTTTGCTGGCGCACGGGCCGAGCTATGGTAAAATATGAAATGTAGGCGAACGGGCCTATGATTTTCATGATGTGAATATATATATATATATATATATATATATATGCAAAATGATGTGATTTTATTGATTTGGCAATTAATAGTATGAAAATCCGAGTATCACAATTTGATTATATGCTATATGTTATTAGAACCTGGTTAGCTTGGTTTAGGCTAGCACTTGCACGGTACCGCTGTTATGTGTTCATGATCATCATGATATTGTGTTAATGCTGCTGTATAGAGTAGCGTGAGGACGGGTAGTCGATGTGGTTTTAAGAAGTGTGGACTCCTCTTGTGTGCGAACCAGGTCTGGCAGACCCAATGAACTTACAGACTGTATTTTTGACTTGGCAGTGGTCGACCAACCATTGTCAGGTCCCGCCTTCGGGCCACACAACCTAGTCATGTGGGGGTAATACATGACAACACCTAGCTAACTTACTAGGGTTGCTTTCATATTATTATTATATGAGATGAATTATGCTATGAAAATCCATTATGCTCTATCATGTTATGATTATACATATTTTTCCCAGAAATGATACAGACATATTTACTAGATATGCTTATATATGCTCTTGTGTATAACACGGTTAAACTCATGTTGCCACACACTTGTATTAGTTTATTTCCCTTACTGAGAAGTGTCTCACTCCAAAATTATACAAATATTTTAGGAGCCCTAGGTAGGAGAGCGGATAAAGCTCCGCAGCATTAAAGTTTAGCCGTTTTACCTTGTCTGAAGGGTAAGCCTTTTTCTAGGGTCTGACGAATTTGTGGGTGGCGACCCTATGCTACTTTTGGACATTTTTTTTGGGTTATTTATGTTTTATGACATTTGTAGTAAACTCTGGTATAGTACTGATTCAGTGTTGAGGTATATATTTGATATTATGTTTCCTGCTGCTTAGGCTTCCGTATTGTGTTTTTGATATATCCCTGGTACCCATGGGTTTAGGTTGATTACGATATGCCAGATTAAATATATTGGTTTGAATTATTTTAAAAAATAAAAACAAAAAAATAAATAAATTAGATGGTAAAATGAGCAGGTCGTCACAGTGCCAGTGGCAAACTCGTCACAAAGTCCATAGATACATGATCTCACTTCCACTCCGGGATGTAAAGAGGTTGTAACTGGCCCACTGGCCACTGATGCTTAGCTTTTACCTACTGGCACGTCAAACACTACTGTACGAACTCAGCAATTTCCCTCTTCATGCTGCTCCACTAGTAAGACTCTCGCAAATCCTTATATATTGTAGTACTACCTGGATGAACCGTGTACAAGGACTTGTGCGCCTTCTCTAAAATCATCCCACTGATATCAGCATCTGCAAGCACACATAATCTAGTGCAAAACCGCAAAGCTCTGTCATCTGAGATACTAAACACTTCCCCTTGTCCATCCTGCACCTTCCCGATCAACTCCACCAACTTCGTGTCATTCTTTTGGGCTATCTTAATCTTTTCCTATAGAGTAGGTTACACTACCAGGATGGCAATAAATGCCCGATGATCACTCTCTACCAACTCTACACTGAGTCTCTCCAAATTCATCTGGATCGGATGCTGAACCACCATAGCTGCTAGTGCTAGTCCCACTAATTTTATGCTCATAGCATCAGCTACCACATTTGCTTTCCTTAGGTGGTAACTAATAATGTAGTCATAATCTTTAATAAGTTCTAACCACCTTTTCTATCTCATGTTCAACTCTTTTTGAGTGAAGAAGTACTTCAAACTTTTGTGATCGGAGAATATCTTGCATCTCTCACTATACAAGTAATGCCTCCAAATCTTTAACGCGTGCACCATTGTAGCCATTTCCAGATTGTGGGTAGGGTAGTTCTTTTCATACTCTTTCAATTGTTGGGAGGCATAAGCTATAACCCTATCATGCTGCATCAATACCTAGTTGAGCCCTTTCAAAGACGCATCACTGTAAATTATGCAACCATCACCCCCTAACGAAATTATCAACACTGGTGTAGTGACAAGCCTCTGTTTTAGTTCCTGAAAACTCTGTTCACAACTATCATCCCATTCAAACTTGACATTCTTCCTGGTCAGATGTGTTAGAGGCCCTGATAATGTTGAGAATCCCTCAACAAACCGACGATAATATCCCGCCAGCCCGGAGAAACTCCTGATTTCCTGAACATTCTTTGGCCTTTCCTAATTCAACATTGGCTCAATTTTACTGGGACCCACTAAAAGACCATCCCCTGAAATAACATGCCACAAAAATAACACTTTCTCTAGCCAAAACTCACATTTACTGAACTTGGCATACAATCTCTTTTCTATGAGCATCTGAAGTACCAGCCGTAAGTGTGCCTCATGCTCCTCAAAACTCCTCGAATGGAACAGTATATCATCGATGAAAACAACAACAAACCGGTCTAAATATTGATGAAAAATTCTATTCATCAAATCCATGATTACTGCAGGAGCTTTCATCAAACCAAAAGGCATAACGAGGAATTCTTAATGCCCATAACTGGTTTTGAAGGCTGTTTTTGAAACATCCTCTGCTTTTACTTTCACTTGGTGGTAACTTGATCTGAGATCAATCTTAGAATAGACTCACGTACCTTGAAACTGGTCAAATAGATCATCTATACGAGGTAGAGGATACCTGTTCTTGATTGTCACCTTACTAATTTCCATGTAATCTATACACATCCTTATAGACCCATCCTTTTTCTTTACAAATAACACTAGAGCTCCCCACGGTGATACGCTGGGCCAAATAAAACCCTTATCTAGCAAGTCTTGCAACCGATCTTTTAACTCCCCCAACTCTGCTGGAGCCATTTTGTAAGGAACTTTAGAGATCGATGTCGTATCGGGAAGTAGATCAATAGGGAAATCTACCTTGCGATCAGGAGACAAACCAAGTAGTTTGTCTGGAAAAACATCTGAGAATTTTTTTACCACTGGCGTAATTACAAGCTTCAATTCATTTCCTAACATTTCTTTTACAAAAGCCACAAAGTCCTCATAACCATCAAGGAGTAGCCTTCTCATTTGCATAGCTGACATTAACTGAGGCGAGGAACACACTTGTGACCCCACAAACCTAAATTATTGCTCGCCTGGTGGTTTGAAGATCACCTCTTTTAAATGACAATCGATACTAGCATAGTTAGCTGCCAGCCAATCCATACCCAGTATTACATTGAACCCATGTATGTCAAGTATAATTAGATCGGCAGGTAGCACTCTCCTCTGTATTTCTACGAGATAGCCCCTAAACACCCTACGACACTTCACCAGTGAACCAGCTGGTGAAGTTATTGACATTTCTACATCTAATAACTGGGTCTCGCCTCCAGACAATTTAATGAAATTCACAAACACAAAAAGAATGAGTAGCACCCAAATCAAATAAAACAATTGTATGGCATGATAAAAAAGTAAGGGTACCTGTCACGACGTTTGCGACCGTCTCAATGTCTCCTGGCGTCAGAGCATAAACCCTCGCTGGGGCCATATTCCTCTGCTGATCTCCATGAGGTGCCTGGTAACCTCCTTTGAACTGCCTGTGAGCAGGAGCAGTACCAATAGGTGTAGGACAATCTCGTGCTAGATGCCTTGATCCTCCACAACAATAATATATACCTCTCTTGGTTCGGCACTCCCCTTGATGCCTCTTTCCACATATCTGACATACAGGGTTGGTTTGAGCACCCTACACCTCACGGCCCCCAGTCTCCTGCCTCTGACCTCTATCATAATTTCCTTTCCTCCACTAACCACAACCAAAGCCCTGTTGGAATCCTGAAGGTGTGGACCTCTTCTTCTGTCCCTGCTTCTCTGCACCCAACTACTTATCAGCCTTAGCCAAAGCTGCTTTATCAACTAACTTAGTAAAATCCTGTATTTTCAACACCATAACTTGCCTGTAAATCTCACACCTCAAACCCCTTTCAAATTGTCTTGCTTTCTTTGCTTCTCGGGTATGATAAACGGGGCGAAGTGAGACAATTTGATAAACCTCACCACATACTGTTGGATCGAAAGCTGTCCCTGCTTCAAATTCAAGAACTCTTCCACTTTAGCTTCCCTCACAGTAGCTGAGAAATGTCTGTCAAATAATAATTCTTTAAATTGGTCCCAAGTCATAACTATCGACATCATCCTCTGCTGCTCCAGAAGTTTCACCACAGTACACCACCTCTCAGCCTCTCCTGTCAGTTTATAGGTGGTGAAGAGGACCTTCTACTCCTCCGTGCACTATAATACTGCCAAAACCTTCTCAATCTCTTGCATCTGATTCTTAGCAACTATAGGATCAACTCCTCCTGAAAATGTCAGAGGATTCATATTGGTAAATTTCTCTATCGTGCACCCATGACCTACAGATAGGTCACCCTGCTCTCTAGAGCTCCTAGTGATCTCAGCCATAACTTGCTGAGCCACACTGTGTAATACCACATTAGAATCAGCCCCACCTGCACTAGAGGGCCCTACACCATCATTACTGCTCACATGGGCGCTACCTCCTCTAGGGTCAATCTTAAAAAGACAATAAACATGACCTAGGGACCCTATCCTTATAACTTACGCATCTAACCAAAATCCCCTATCTTGACATCCTTATCTTATTTCAAGATCCAGTCCTACACTCTAGAAACACAACCTAACAATAGTTTACAATGACTCTCTTGAAATCGTCACCCCAGGAAAGGCACATAAACCACCATGGAAGTCTTGCCTCTATATTGCAAAAAAAAAAAAAAAAAAATCTCAAATCCTCTTCCTAAGCTCTGGTATTGTTTCGACTACGCTTTAGAGTCTACAGAACCTAACAACCTAGGCTAAACTGTAACGGCCTGCCTAATTTACCATATTTTTTTTGATAATAACATTTAATATAATAAGCCTGATATCCTATTTAACCGAATAAAAAAATCAACCTAGACCCATGGGTACTAGAGATATACCAGAAATGAACCTCTAATACCTAAGCAACAAGAAATGTAATCACATACATATAATCCAACTAATCACAATACTAGAGTCATACTAAAACTAATATATACATACAATCATCCACCAAAAAGACCAAAAGTAGCCTAGGGTCACTTCCCAAAAATAAATCCAACCCTGGCTCTACCACTCACCCTTCTGATAGGGTAGCTCGGTCGGATTCCACTGCCGCGGAGCTCTATCTACTCCTCTACCTGGATTCCCTGAAATGTTTATATATAGCTAGGGTGAGACACCTCTCAGTAAGGGAAATAAACTAATATCAGTGTGTGACAACATAAGTGTTTTCGTGTTATAAATAATATTAGTACATACATCATAACTGGTAAAAACTGTTGATATCATATTTGAATAAAACATGATTCTTCATAACATAATATAACGTACTAAATTACTAACATGAAAATCATCTTATATAACTGTACAATACTGAAATACACCCAGGATGGATAGTTAGTTAGTGTCATATCTTACCCCCACATGACTAAGTTGTGCAGCCCGAAGGCGGGACCTAGCAATGGTTGGCCGAGCATGCTAGAACAAACATAAGTCTGTAAGTACGATGGGCCCGCCCCTACCTGATCTTAAGATTGCCGGGGGGACTACTCCACTTTACACTGATGCCACATCAACTGCCATCTCCCACACTACCGGTCGTGTGGTAGCGCTATCATAATTCTGAACATATAGCTACAATACCATGCTCCTAAAATTGTACTAGACCATGCCATCCGGGTTTTGATAACATATAAAAAGTTCCATATACTGAACATAATTGTTTCGTACTTTATAATAATAACTATCATGTACATATTTAATAAATTCTGTCTGATCATACTTGATTATGGCATTTGTGCCAGCTCAGCATCTGCGCTGGCATAACATAACATGAAACACGACATCTGCATCGACATAACATAACATGAATCATGGCATCTATGCTAGCATAACATAATATACTGAACATAATTTTTTTGTACTATTTAAATATGTAAAATCATGATTCCTGTACTGTTCTATAATTTCCATGAAAACTTTCATATCATGCTTGATCTGGGAAAAACATTCTATTCTGATATACACATAATATGGAAATTAAACTCATGCCACATAGAAATAGGGTAACTTCCTGAATGTAAAATCTGTTCCAAAATCATATTTCCTGATTAAACACATTTAAATCATATTTCTGTTCATAATAGTATTTTCCAAACATAATTATATAATGTACATACTTTCCTGAAATTTAATGCTGTTAAATAATAAATAATTTCAAGAAAAAGTCTGTCTTAATTTATCCCCTTACCTAACTTACTGAGAAGCCCACAAAACCCCCAATTTCTACACTTGCAGTGTTCCCAGCACAATACCCTGAAATTAACATTTTCCCTAACAAAATTTCAGTATTTGCTCTCCTAACATATCCTCCTTAGTCCAAAAACACAAAATACCCAAAAATACTGAAATTAACTTACCCAAATTTTGGGATGGTTCCCAAGTTAGCCTAACCAACGATCCACTCCTACAGATATGAAGAGAATCTTCCCAGGAGTAGCATGGTGGCTTCGGATCGTCGAACTGGCAAAAATCCGAGCCAGAAAGTTTGAAAGAAGGTAAAGGGTACAAAAATCTAGAGAGAGAAAGGGTTGCATGCAAAATTTCTGCGCTGAAATCCGAATTTGGCATACTATACACTGACCTTTGTCGACAAGACACGTCACTTCATCGACAAGGTCAAGAAGGGAGTTTATTAATGAACTTATAACCTTCGTCAATGAATTTTTGGCACAGAAATAGCCCTCTCGGTAATTCCTCATTGATGAGACACGTGTCCTCGTCGATGATCCTAATAAGTCGCTTCGTCGACGAACGTGAATGTGACCCCCTTTTAAATATTTCCTTTCCCTCTCTTTTTTATTATTTAATTGTTATAATTCACTGGGTCTCTACACACTCGGTCGAATGTACCCCTTATTTAGCAGCTCCTAAAGTTGTTCTTTCAACTCTCTCAATTCAGCTAAAGCCATTTGATACAGGGCTTTTGATATCGGCATTGTACCTTGACCTAACTCTATAATGAATTCCACTTCATGGTCTGGAGGTAATCTTGGCAAGTCCTCTTGAAACATGTCAGGGAACTCGTGCACTACAGGAATCGCCTCTAGTTTACATTCTTCTACCGACGTGTCTTTCACAAATGCTAGATACCCTTGACGTCCCTCCCAGAGCAATCTACCAGCCTACAAAGTTGAAAGAATCTATGGTGCAGAACACACACATGACCCTATAAACTTGAATTCTTGCTCCTCTAGAGGTCTAAACATCACTTCTTTCTTGAAGTAGTAGATACTAGCATAACTAGAAGACAACCAGTCCATCCCTAGGATGATATCGAAGCCATACATGTCAAATACTATAAGGCTAACTAGTAGTACGCTTCCCTGGATAACTACAGAAAAATCACAGACTACTTTACTACATACAATTGCTAACCCCGATGGTGTAACCACAACCAGTTCATAACCCAACTGTAGCTTCTCTAATCCACATAGTTTAACAAATCCTCAGGAGATAAAGGAATGTGTTGCTCCCGAGTCAAATAATATAACAACTTTATTGGAAATCATGTAAATATTACCTATTACCACATCTCCAGTGTTTTCTGCATCACTTAAAGTCTAGGAGTACACCCTAGCCTAAGGCAGTACTCCCTTTCTATCCACTTTGTAGCGTCTGTGCACCACCTCTGAGAGGCTACTGTGGAGCTCCACCGTACCTTGGTAGGTTACAATCCCTCACCTGATGTCCCATCTTATCACATTGTAAACAAGCCCCCATAGCCCTCCAACACTACCCTGCGTTAGGGGTTTCCCACACATAGAACAAACATAAGTGGACGTGGAACTCTGAGAAGCACCACTACTGTTCTTCTTCTTCTAGTTGCCCTGCCTCGAACCAGAGAAAGAATTGGGAGGCGCTGGCCTCTTCTTCGAGATCGAGACCCCGACATCCTCTTGCTGACTCTCCTTTACTACAGTGGCTTTATCTAACAATACAGCAAAGTCCTGCATCTACCAAATAGTCATTTACCTGCAAATATCCTTCCTCAGGCCCCTTTGAAATTTTCAGGCCTTCCTTACCTCATCCGGAATCATGAATGGAGCAAAATGGGATAGCTTTTGAAAACTGGCAACGTACTGCTGAATTGTCAGCTGCCCCTGCTCTAGACTCATAAACTTTTCCATCTTTACATTCCTAACCATGGCCGGGAAGTACCGTTCAAAGAATAACTCTTTGAAATGGGCCCACGATAATGCCACTAGAATGGGTCGATGCTCCTCAAGCATCTTCACAGACTTCCACCATCTCTCTGCTTCGCCCGACAACTTGAACGTTGCAAAGGCCACTTTATGCTTCTTAGTGCAGTTCAAGATGTCTAGAATCTTCTCAATCTCCCCAATCCAATTCTCAGCTCGAATCGGGTCTGCACTTCCCATGAAAATAGGCTTCAGTCAGGTGAACTAATCGATAAAACAACCCAACTCAGCCGCAAGACGATCCTGCCCCCTATTCATCTGAACCACCTCAACCATCAGTTGATGAGCGAAGTCCCGCAGAACATTCGTGGAGTCACTGCTAGCCTTAGGGGGCCAGCTCCCCCACTATTACTGCCTCCAACATTGGCAATATTATCCCCGGATCCCATCCCAAAAAGCAAATGAGAAACCCATCATAGAATTTTTAATACTTTACATATCAATTACTATCACAATACTATTAAACTCAAGTTCCCAATTCTACATTCCCATTCTAACTCAAATTCCGCCCCCTCTACCTGGAAACAAAATTGTCAATAGATTGCTGTGGTTTTATGAACCTTTCAATTAATCCAGAAAAACACTGAAGTCTATCAATGTATTTATGTCTCCGGGTATAATAAGAAAAAATCAAAGTCTTATCCTCTTCCTATACTCTAATATATTCTAAACTACAGAACCTAGTAACCTAAGCTCTGAGTATACCCCTAACCAGGCAGTATGAATCGCATCACACTTCCGACTGGTTTAGGGCTCTAATACCAACTGTAATGCCTTGGTCCTTTATACGTACTCAGAGTGCTACTACACATACATTATACTTGTATTTGATAAACATACATAAAAAACCGGCCCTAAACATGGACAAATGGGTGTCTCTCATACATATCTGTATTCATGCACAACGAAAAACATAAACATTCTTACAGGGTTCTATTAGACATATACTAGAGTTTTTTCTGTATTCTTCTGTACGTAAGATCCATACTTAAAAAGTAAACTGTATTACATCCCCCTACATTCAACTAGGCTAACAACCCAGTACCGATACAAAAACTTACTTCTACTAACAAGACTCTACCCGCCAAAGTCCCTCTAGAAAACAAGGACCAACGTCCTATAGGACTTGAAACAAAGGTTGTAAGATTGGGGTGAGACACTTCTCAGTAAGGTGGAAGATATTACATCAGTATGTGACTACATGAGTTTATTCCAATTAGAAACAGATGCACAATATCACATTCACAATACTGTACTATAGGAGATATATAAACATAACTTAGCATCATTACAAGCGAGAGTTCCTGAGGTTAGGGTAGGGTATAGGCCCATACACTATATGATCCCTCCACACGGTACTCAGCCCTGTGAATTTGCCCATTTTAGTTTTTAAATCATGTATATGAAAATTTAGGACAATGACCAACTTTGGAACTTCATAAAAATTACCCCGTGGCACAGGTTGTGCACTAATAAACTCTAATAGGGCCCTGTTCATGCAGACACTGTCAAGCATCACATATATAGTCCAACTGCCCCGCCTGGTCCATTATTTCACCAGTGGCCCCACACTCCTGCAAGCAAACTATCTCGATACCCCACTGATTCACATGTGTGGTTGCATTGTACCTCCAGTTAGAACTGGAACCGCGCCTCAAGCTATTTAAAGCTTCATATAACCTGGAGTGTCTTTCAACTCCTTTAGAGTGTCTTTCAACTCATTTAGTAACAAGCTATGGTCCCAATTTATCATATATATAATTTACAATGAAAACATAACAACCTGTGGAATTCCAGTAATTTCACAATTGCAATCATACAATCTTTAATGTATTCCTTCTTTCTTTCAAACTATGGTGTTAATTGGCACAAATGCTCTCAGTTCAACTCTTTTTACATATAAAGCTCGGTTATTAACCGACACCTATTTTCAACCCTTTCAGATAACAAAATGGAACTTCAGCTCTCATAGTTCATTTACAAGTATAACAGTTCAGTATAGTCCACTTCATGTCATATGTCATGCTTGTTTCGTGAAAATCCACTTTGTATGTGTATTACTCAAAAAATACCATTTGGACTGCAAACATGGGTATCAAGCAGCTCCTACTTTAGGTTTAAAACAATTAAATTAGTTTTTGAAAGTTTGGAGTTCATATGCCAAAACCTCATTTTTGCCAAAAATCGTAAAATCGTAAGAAACAACATTTGTACTCAGTAAAACTTTACAAATAAGCAGTAAAAACATACATAAAGACAGAAGCTAACTTTATAGCGGTTTAGTTTTCTAAAAATATTGATGTAAACAAATCCCGTTACCTTAATCCCGAAAACTAAAACACGAACAAATCGATCCAAAACAACGACACGGGATCCCCGAAACCTAAAAACCGAAGAACAATACTTCACTATAATCTTGACTACTACATATCTACTAAAATCAGATCCTTACCTTGATTTTAGGGAAAAACCAAAAAATCCTCAGAACGAAAATCTGATCTGCTATAATCGTAGAGATTCTCCTCCTACTCCACGTAGCGACGCCAGATCGTTGATTTTGGCAAAAGATGGCATGAAATCTTAGAAAGCGAGAGGGTTGGTTTGAGTTCTAGAGAGAGAGAGAGAGAGAGAGAGAGAGAGAGAGAGAGAGAGAGAGAGAGAGAGAATATTTGAATTTCTTCCTTATTAAGCAATCTAAATGATATTTATTAACAAGGTTGACCCGGGCAGATTCATCAACGAGTTGGAGTTCTCATCGATGGGCCAAAGAAGGGTGTTCGTCACCGAGAGAATTACCTCATAGACAAGCCTAAGATTTCAAAATTTTTGAAAATCCCTTAATATCTTCTCGTTGGCAGGTCTTTGTGTCTTGTTTCCATGCAACAGAAGAGACTTCGTCGACGAGAATAGGAGCCTCGTTGATGAGCTTTGTTGTTTTCTCCTTTTTAATTTCCCTTCTCTTTTATTTATTTATTTTTCAAATTTGAGTCCCTACAGCATAACCTGGTACGAAAGCGTCATTTGATATACTGAACTCTTCCTCCTGCCCATTTTGTACTATCTTTATCAACTCTGCTAGTTTTGGATCAGTTCTCTGGGTAGCTTTAATCCTTTCTTGCAATGTAGGCTATAACACCAAGTTGGCAATAAATGCCTGGTGATCACCCTCTATTAGGTCCATGCCTAACCTCAACAAATCCATCTAGATAGGGCGCTGAATCTCCACTGCTGACACTGCTGCTCCTACTGTTTTCCTGCTTAGTGCATGAGCCACGAAATTTGCTTTCCCTAGGTGGCAACTGATAGTATTATCATAATCCTTGATAAGCTCCAACCATCATCTCTACCGCATATTCAAATCTTTCTGGGTGAAGAAATACTTTAAGCTTTTATGATCAGTGAAAATCTCGCATTTCCCACCATAAAGATAGTGCCTTCAGATCTTTAGAGCATACACCACTACTGCTAACTCTAGGTCATGCACAGGGTAATTCTTTTCATACTCTTTAATTCTTTTCCATGTTGCATTAACACATATTCAGGTCCCTTCAAAGATGCATCATTGTATATCACAAATCCATCTTCCCCTGATGGAATAGACAGTATCGGTGTAGAGACCAACTGCCACTTTAACTCCTGGAAGCTCTACTCATAATCATCGGTCCCATTTTTCCTCATGAGTCCTATTAGCAGACCCGACAATCTGGAAAAACCATCCACAAAGCATCGTTAATAGCCTACCAAACTTAGAAAACTATTAACCTCCTAGACATTTCTTGACCTTACCCAACTCACCACTACCTTTATCTTACTCAGGTCAACTGATATATCGTACTTGGAGTCCACATGATCGAGGAAAGTAACATGCCTAAACCAGAATTCACATTTCTTTAACTTCGTGTAAAGCTTCTTTTCTCTTAATACCTGCAATACCAGCCTCAAATGATGCTCGTGCTCCTCAAAACTCCTCGAGTAGACCAATATATCATCTATAAAATCCACAATGAACTAGTCTAGGTATTGATGGACTACTCGATTCATTAAATCCATAAATACTGCTGGTGCATTAGTCAACCCAAGCGACATTACCAGGAACTCATAGTGCCCGTATCTGGTTCGGAATGCTGTCTTTGATACATCCTCTGCCTTGACTTTCACCTAGTGATAACTTGACCGAAGGTCAATTTTAGAGTAGACCTGGGTCCCCTGGAGCTGATCAAATAAGTCATCCATCCTGGGAAGAGAATATTTATTCTTTCCTGACAATTTGTTTATTTCCCTATAATCTATATACATCCTCATGGTCCCATCTTTCTTTTTCACGAACAAGACTAGTGCTCCCTAAGGCGACACGCTAGGTCTGATAAACCCTTTATCCAACAATTCTTACAACTGATCTTTCAATTCCTTCAATTCGGTTGGAGCCATGCAGTATGGTGCTTTAGACATCGGTGTCGTCCCTAGTAGTAGATCCATGGTAAATTCAATCTCTCGTTTTGGTGATAAGCCAGGTAATTCCTCTAAAAAAATATATGGAAATTCTCTAACCATTGGAATATCAGCATATTTCAGTTCTTCCTTTGGTAGCTCTTTTATGTAAGCTACATACCCCTAACATCCATCCTAAATTAGTCTCCTCACCTAAATAGCTGACACAAGTTGTGGCGAGACACGCACACGTGAACCCACAAATCTATATTCTTGCTCACCTAGGGGTCTAAAAATAACTTCTTTCTGATAGCAATCTATGCTAGCATGATTAGCTACCAGCCAATCCATACCCAATATTACATCAAATCCCTACATATCTAATATCATGAGATCAGTTGGTAGCACTTTCCTCTGAATGACCACTGGAAAATCCCTAAGTACCTTCCTACACCTCAAAGTAGATCTAGTCAGCGTGGCTACATACAAATCAACATCTAACAACTGTGTGTAGAGACCCGAACCCATAAATAAGGAAAAAAATCAAAAAAGGGCAAAAAGGTAATTTTGGAAGGCTTTGTCAACAAAGCCATGGTTCTTGTCGACGAAGGGCCTTCTGTGGTTCATCACTAAAATTCAGAGCCTCGACGATGAAGAGATCTAGACCTACAGGAAAAATATCGGACAAGGGTTCGTCGACAAAGGAAGAGGTTCATCAACGAAGAACCTTTTGTGGCTCATCGACGAAGGCATTATTCGTCGACAAGTTTGACAGGGTCAAGGGGTCTATAAATATCATTTTTAGTTGCTTCATGGTTAAGAAACTCAAAACTCTCTCTCTCTTTCTAGAACCAGTGAACTCTCTCTCTTCAATTCTTCTCTGTTCATCACCCGAATCCTCGATCTAATGTTACCACGTGGATCAGGGGGAAAACCTCTACGATTATAGCAGATTGGATCTTCATTTTGAGGATTTTCTGGTTTTATCCTGAAATTGAGGTAAGGGTCTAAGTTTGTTTTTGGTTTAGTAGATCTGTAGTAAATAGGATTATGTTGAAGTATTGTTCTTGGGTTTATAGGTTTCGAGAACTCAGTTTGCTATTTCGGGAGCTGTATAGTTCGTGTTTTGGAGTTTGGAAATAGGTAAGGGGAATTGTTTACATTAGTCTTTTTAAAAAACTAAATCGCTAAAAAGTTAGCTTATGTTTATATGCACGTATTGATTGCTTATTTGCAAAGTTTCATCGAGTAAAAATGTCGGTTTTATGATTTTAAGGTTTTGGTAAAAATGAGGGTTTAGGCGTACGATCTCCAAACTTTTCCAAACTTCGTTATTTGCATTAAACTTAATGTAGGAAATGCTTGAACCCCTTGTTTTATGTTTATATGTTACTTTTCGAGTTATATACTATATATAACAGATTTTTGATCACATGAGTGTGACATATGATATCAAATGGAATATACTGAATTTTTTTGAATACGTATATGAACTATGGGAACTGGAGTTCCATTTTGCTAACTAAAAATGTGGAAAATAGGTGTCGGTGATATACCGAGCTTTGTATGTGAAAAGGGTTAAACCGAGAATGTGTGCGTTAGTTTATACCACAGTATAAATGAATAAGTTTGTGAAAATACTGGAACTATACAGGTGATTTGTGAATTTGAAACAAGTTAATTTGTTTTATTATAAATTGTATATATGATATTTAAAACTGCAACTTGTTACTATGAGAGCCTTAGAAAGTTCAATGTTATACGAGAGCCATACAAAGCTCAATGTTATATGAGAGCCTTAAAAATCTAAACGTTATATAAAACCTTAAAAAACTTAAGCGCGATTTCGTTGCTATATTCTGGATATAGTGCAACCACACATATGATTTTCAGTGTGGGTATCGAGATAGTTGGCTAGGTTAGAGTGTGCCACTGGTGGATTAATGGACCAAGTGGATTCAGTCGGACTATAGTAAATCACACAACCCGCGCCACGGGGTAGTGTTGGCATAGTTATTATTGTTTATAAGCCGGACGGTGTTCTAAATATGCATATACATGATTTAAAAACTAAAATAGGCAAAGTCACAGGTTTGAGTACCGGGCGGAGGGATTGTACAATGTATGGGCCTGTACCCTACCCTAACCTCGTGAACTCTCGCTTGTAATGATGCTAAACCATCTATTGTAGAAATTATGTCTATATATCTCCTATATTACAGTATTTAGAATATGCTTTATATATACCTGCTTTCAACTGAAATAAACACATGTGGTCACACACTAATGTAATATCTTCCACCTTACTAAGAAGTGTCTCACCCCAATATACAACCTTTCTTTCAGGTCCTGCAGGATGTCGGTCCTAGTTGCTAGAGGGACTTGGAGGGTCGTGTTGTGTTTAGCTTACATAAGTATTTTGTATATGTAATAGACTTAGTTCATAACGTCTTTTGGGGATTGTAAGAATAGGTTATGTTTTAAGTATGGACTTATGTATGAAATAAGTCAGTTAGAAACTTTGGTTTGTCTTATAGATTCCATATGAATGTTTATGTTTTCCGTTGTGCATGAGATTACAGTTCAGTATGAAACACCCGTGTGTCCCTATTCAAGGTGGGTTGTATATGTATGTTTATCAGAGGTAGGTGTATTATACAGGTGTAGTAGTACTCTTGGGCCGTATAACGGGCCGGGGCATTACACTGTGTGTAATGACCCACAGAAATTATGATGTTTAAATAATGAAAGAAGGGGGAAAAAGGAAATTGTAATTTTAATATTTAAACAGGGTCTCGTTGATGGGGACGTGTCTCGTCGATGAGAAGATACCGAGAGGATATAGTTCAGTTCTGAGTTTCATCGATGAGGGTAGGTATTCGTTGAAGAATTTTCTTCTTGACCTCGTCGATGAAGTGACATGGCTTGTCGATGAAGTTCAGTGTATAAATAGGTCTAAACTTCATTTTTGGCTGAAAACTCACGTACAACTTCCTTTTTCTCTCTCCTCTTCAGTTCCCCACCCTTCTTTCTAGGTTTTTGGGTTCATTTTTCACCGGATCGACAATCTGAAGCCACCACGAAACTCCTGGGGGAATTCTCTACAAGTTTTTTGGAGTGGATTGTTAGTAAGGCTATCTTGGATTTCATCCCAAGTTTAGGGTAAGACATTTTATTCAGTATTTGACTTTCCTGTAGTTGTAAAAGTTGTAGTAGTCAAGAAAATACTGAAGTTTTCTTCATGGAGATGTTGATTTTAGGGTGTCGAATAGGAACCCTGAGGGTGCATGACTGGTATACTTTAGGCGCTCTTCAGGAATCAGGTAAGGGGATAAACTAGGTCAGCTGTTTTCATGGAAATATATGTATAATTTTACAGCTTTTAATTTTAGGAAATAAATATATAGTAGAATTATGTTTGGGAAATACTGTTGTAAATAATGATATGATTTAAATATGAATAGTACCGATTTTGTATGGCATGAGTAAAATTTTCCATGAGATACTGCGATTATAAAATAAGTATGGTTTACTGTTTTTGGGAAATGTTAAAATGATACAGAAATTTTATTATGATATACCGGCATATGGGCCGAGGGTTTTCTTTTAAATGATATGAAAGAGTACAGGTTGAGCCTCTTATATGATATGTCAGCGTACTAGCTGAGAATTTTATATGGTATGTAATACGGCGTACGAGCCGTGATTGATAAAATACAAAATGCCGGCGTAAGGACTGAATATTTTCATGTTATATTATGAAAATGATATGATGATATTAACTTGACAAATATTATTATGAAATAGCCACATATAATTATTTGGAACTATGTTATATGATATCAGAACCTGGTTGGTTTGGTTTAGGTTTTCACAAGCACGATACCGTAGCTATATGATCACGATCATGGTATGTTAGTGCTACCGCTAGCCGTACGGGGCAGTAGGAGGATGGTAGTCGATGTTGTTTATTGGAGTGTTGGCGCCCCTGGTGTACGAACCAATAAAGGCTGACCCATCGTACTTACAAACTTTTGCTTTTGATTCGGCAGTGGTAGGCCAACCATTGTCGGATCCCACCTTCGGGCCGCATAACCCATTCATATAGGGGTAAGACATGACACCGACCAACTAACCTTCCAGGATGATTTTGTATTATTATTATATGAGATGAATTATGTTTATGGAAAGTTAGTATGTTCTGTTATGATATGATTATATATGTTTTCCTAGATAAGATACTGATAGTTTCATTGAATATGTTTATATACTGTTATACACACACACACACACACACACACACACACACACACACACACACACACACACACACACACTGATATTAGTTTATTTTCCCTTACTAAGAGGTGTCTCACCCCAAATTATATGAACATTTCAAGAGCCCAGATAGAAGAACGGATAAAGTTCCGTAGCGCTAGTGTACAGTAGTCCTACCTTACCTGAAGGGTAAGTGCTTGCTAGGGTTATACGAATTTCTGGGTAGTGACCCTAAGACTATTTTGGATATTTTTGAGATGTGTATATTTATATGACAATTTTAGTAAACTCTAGTATTGGGTTGTGTGGTATTCTAATTGTATATGATTTTATGTTTCTTGCTGCTTAGGTAATATTGATGAATGTTAGTTTACCCCTGGTACCCTTGGGTCCAAGTGGATTATGGTTTGTAAGGATATTAATATTATGTAAAAAAAAAAAACTATATGATAAATTAAGCAGGTTGTTACACTGTGCTTCCACCCCTACTACTTTAACATACCCTGATGATACAAAGGAATGGGTGCCGCCTATGTCAAATAAAACAACAACTTTATATGGTAAAGTAGTAAGTATACCTGTAACAACGTCTCCAACAACCTTAGCATCTCCTGGCGTCAAAGCATAAACCCTCGCCGGTGCTATATTCCTCTACTGGCCTTCATGGGATACCTGATAACCACCCCGAAGTGGTCTGTGAGCTAGTGTGTGAATCAGCAGTCCCTGATATGACCACGCCATATGGCCGAATCTCCCACAGCGATAGCAAATGTTCTTTCCCATCCTACATTCACCTGGATGCCTCTGGCCACATCTAGGGCAGATAGGAATAATCTGCCCACCGTGAACACTGCCGTGCCCCATCATCTGCCTTTGGCCTCCTCCATATCGGTCTCCTCTCAATAGGCTTTGACTGGAACCCGTATGAAAACTCAGAGGTGTGGGCCTCTTCCTATGGCTTGGTACTCCCACATCTTTATGCTCACTCTCCTCTGCTACCGTAGCTCTATTAATCAGCTCAAAGAAATCCTGCATCTTTAGTACTGCCACTTGCTTATATATATCTCGCCTCAAATTTATCTCAAACATCAGTCTTCTTAGCTTCATCGAGAATGATATAAGGCCAAAATCGTGACAACTCTATGAATTTCTCTGTGTACTGCTGGACTGTCATCGATACCTGGGACAGACTTAGAAAATCTTGTACTTTAAGCTCTCTGACTGTGGCAGGAAAATATCTATAGAAAAATATCTCACTGAATCTATCTAGGTCATATCCACAGGCATAGGCCTCTATTCCTCCAACAACTTCATAGCTACCCACCATCTCTCAGCTTTGCCTGTTAGCTTATATGAGGCTTAAAGAACCAACTGCTCATTGGTGCACTGGAGTACCGTCAGTATTTTCTCGATCTCCTATATCTAGTTCTCAGCAGCTATAGGATCAGCTCCTCCTAAAAATGCTGGAGGATTCATCTTTGTGAACTTCTCTATCATACACCCCTGTGCTATAGATGGACCTCCCTACTCCTTGGAGTTCCGTGCAATCTCTGCCATGACTTGCTGAGCTACAGTGCATAAGACAACATCTAAGTCCCCGCTTCTTACACCAGAAGTCCCTACTCCATCGTCGTCACCAGCATGGGCGCTACTACCTCTTGGATCCATCCTACAATAACATCAAATTATCCTGAGGATCCAAACCTTATAATACTATTCAATCTAAAATACCCAACACTTCCTATCACTAATTTAAGGTCTAGTTCTACCATATGGAAATAGAAATCGATGATAGGTTACTATGGTTTTCCTGAAATTGTCACCCCAGAAAAATCACAGAAACCACCCTAAAATTTTGCCTCTAGACCACATAATAGAACCCTAAATTCTCATCCTAATTCCCCAACATAAACTCACTAATATCCTATTCCACTCTTCTCAAAATTCCATTCCTATATTATGATATTGTTTTCTGTTGTACTCTAGAGTCTATAGAATCTAGCAACCTAGGCTCTAATACCAAACTGTAACGACCCAAAAATTTAAACCATTTTAAAAAAAAAATAAAATAAACTGCAAGATATAACATTATGATATTCCTGTATAATCTGCTATAACATCTCAAGCCCCAAGCGAACACTAAGGAAAACCTTATTATATTACACATCTATGCAGCAAAAACATAAAGCTATTCATTTTATATAAACAACCAAATTTAGTAACTCTTCCCAAACCATAACATACATATTTACACATCACCCCAGTATTATCCACTCAAAAATACAATCTCCTAAATACACTTACCCTACAAACAGGGTAGTGTAGTCGCCTTCTCTATCTGCGAGCTTGATCTGCTTGCCTAACTGGAACACCTAAAAATATTAAATCACTGGGATGAGACAACGTTCACTAAGAGGAAATATGCTATTACTAATGTGTGACAACTAAGCTTCCATAAATATTATACTGATAAATATCTAAAACTAAGTTTAACTAATAAAACAATACGTTGTACAACTCACACCTATATGCTTTAAAATACAACTGTAGCATCAGAGTTTTCTATTTATTCATACTTCTAGTAATAGAATATATCCGCTACTGTTATGTAAAACTGTATACATATAAATCACTGTAATAATACCCTGGAAAACTGTACGTCATGATTTAACCTCTCATGATAGGATTGTGCGGCCCATAGGCGGAACTTAACACTGGTTGTTCTATCAGGTAAGTCAACTGTAACTCTACCAATCCTTAGCCCAACCAATCTGCAACCTCTTCTAGGCACGGTATTGGTATCTACCTTGTCAAACCGACCACCTCAACCCAGACTTCTAGGTAGCTTGCAATCCCTCTAGGCATGGTTAATGGAAACCTTCCACACACTATCTAAGATGTGTGGTTGCACTCTGATCTGTAATAGCAATGGTACCGTGCTATGATAACTGAATATTTACTAAACTGATTCATTAGGGTCTTATCCTATATAGTACTGATATACATAATTATCTAGCAGTTTCATCATGATTCCAAAATAACCATAACACCGTAAGCTAATATGAAAATACTGTAATATCTATAGTGTCTAAACTATAATACCATAGTGTTATGGAAAATAACCATAACACTGAAAACTGATATGAAAATACTATATTATTTGAGTTGTATAAACTGTAATATCATAGTGTTATGACTTTAGTATTTTGGAAATCATGGTAATCTGCATATACTATAAAATATCTGTTTGTATAAAGACTGTAATTAATACTCTAGTAAAATCTAATAAAACATATCTTTGCATAATAATATAAACCATACCCATCTGAAAACTGTATCATTTTTGTACTGATCTGATAAGGTCTCATAAACATATTTCTGTATAGATGCTATAAATCATAATAATCTGGAAACGGTATAATTTTTGTACTGATCTGTTAAAATCTCATGCCACACAACAAAACAAGTAAACACCTCATATTCTGAAAAACTGTATTTTCTGATATACTAGTAATTTGTAAACTGAGTAATAATCTGGAAAACACATAATTTCTATAAACATTATGAAGTTCCTAGCATAGCATATTTCCCTTACCTAATTGACTGGGAGGCTTGCCTCCAACTCCACTCTCATGCCATTGGCGTACTATCGCCAAAATCCTAAAACAATACATATATACTAATTCCTCAATAAATCACTGAATTCCCTATAAAATCATCACATTCATATTTCCTGAATCTGCAAACTCGTAATTTCCTAAACTATAATTTACCTATAATTTTCCTAGGATCCTGATAAGACACCCGCTGGGATCTTCAACCCATGCCTGTTGGGTCCTAAAAACACCCTAACCCTGAAAACATAACACCCTAATTTCACTCCACAACAATCAAGTATATTCTCATATAATACAAAATCTAGACTCAAATAAACCTGCTAATACTAAAAATACCTAAATAATCTACTTACCCTGGTTTTGGGATGGTGCCCAAGTTGCCCAACCAACAATGTACTCCAGAAGACTTGAATAGAATCTTCTCAGGAGTAACGTGGCAGCATCTAATCATCGAAATGGGAGAAACGGGGTGGAAATCATAGAGATAAGGAGGGAGGGCCGAGAAGGAGAGAGAGAGAGAGAGAGAGAGAGAGAGAGAGAGAGAGAGAGAGAGAGAGAGAGAAAGAGAGAGAAAACTGAGAGGGTTTGATTTTCTTCACTGAAATGTGATTTTCAGCTATTTATAGATCTCTGGCCACGTGGCCTCGTTGACGAGTCATGTAACCTCATCAACAAGTCCAAGAAGGGGGTTCATCAATGAACACCTACCCTCATCAACAAGTTTTAGGTCCTAAAATAAACCCTCTCGATAAGTTCTCGTCTACGAGACACGTGTCCACGTCGACGAGCCCAAGATGACTATTCATCAACGAGACCCTGCTGAGTCCCCTTTGAAAATTTCCTTTTCTCTCTCTTTTTTTATTATTTAATTTCTATAACTATCTGGGCTACTACATAAAGAATTTTGAGAAACAAAGTTTTTAAAAGCATATGTTTTGCATGATCAAACGACTGACATTGTATATTGATAAAAATTAAATAGACAACATTGGATCAGTTTACTGACCTCATATGATCAGTCGACTGATCTTATTATGTGTTTCAAAATACGCTAAAATTTAAAGGCACAGGAAACTGACCTTCAAAATCAGGCAACTGACCTTCGTGATCTTAAATTTATAACAGCGAGGGAAAGTTTCCAAATTTGATTGCTTGACCCCCAAACTTTGAGAAAATTTGGGAAATACTCCAAGTAACTTGGGCAACATGAAAAATTACTTTTTAACTCTATAAATGCATGTTATTCACGTGAATTAAACAACAACTAGCAAGCACATACAAATTGAAAATTCAGAATACTAGTGCTGAAATTCTACTCAAGCATTGTTGTGCTATTACTGACAAAGCCAAGGTTTTTCTGATCTATTTACATTGAGAATTTTAATTCAAAATCAAAAATCCGATAACAATCATCTGAGCTATATCTTTCCATATTGATTTTGATTGAAGTATATTGTGATTTTCAATTGTACTAATTTGCTCTTGTTGAGAGTGTTACTTGTATACAAGTTGTTTCTCTTGTTATTTTTTTAATGGTTCAGGATTGTTGAATCATTGGACTAGCAAGCTAAAAGGGATATTCTTGTTAGAGAGAGATTCTTTTTGACGGTTCAGGGGATTGAATCATTGCCTAGTGAGAGGGGATTCTTGTTAGAGAGGGAACTCCACCTAAGAAGGAGAGAGGTTGTAACTTTGGGCTAATAAAGAAAGTTGGAATCCTCACAGTGGTTGCTTGGGGCAAGGACGTAGGCTTCAAGCCGAACCTTGTAAAAATATGGTCTACAACTCTTCTCCCTACTCTCTTTAATTTACTGCAAATATATCAATTGCGTGTATGTTTAATTAATTGCTGAGAGCAGATTGTTCATTGGAAATTGTTGGAACACTGATCAAAAGAACTATATTGATTGATTGATTGAGTTTTTTTTATAAAGCTTTGAAATCTGAATTGTTGAATGCACAACTAAAGATAAATCTTAAGTGATTGAATTATTTATTCTACAAGAAACACTTCATATTGAATCATTGAAATCTTATATTAAAGCTATCCTTGTTCATAGCTGAGAAGAATTATTGATTTTGGAATTTTCTTATAAATTGAAGCATTAGATTACAATTCTAAAGTGCTGAATGTTAAAGCTGAGATTAATCTTGAGAAAAGTTTAACTTCGTTATAATTTGAAAAAGAAAGGCTGATTTGAATTATTATAAGTTGAATATCACAAGTCAAAGTTATTGTGCTGAGATTCATTATTCTATTAAAGGAAAGTTGCAAGCTTGATTTATTTGATCATCTAAAAATCATCTTGATATTATCATTATTCACTGATTCTGAGAATTTAATTAAGTTGGTCGTTAACATAAAAGATTGAACTTGGAAAGATTGTTGGTTAAAGTTCAAAGGATTATTGATCATTGTGTTTGTGAGACTACTGAAAAGAAAGTTGGCTGGGGTTAACACTTAACTAAAAGAACTTGTAAAACAAAGAGTTTTCAAAAAATAAATTTAAAAAACTCAATTCACCCCCTCTTGGGAGTACACCTTACTTTTCAAAATATATAATCTCTGAAACATTCCACGGAGTCAAGAACAAAGTCTAGAAAATGACTAAAATTGGCCTCTGGATTGACTGATTGACTATCTTAATGGTCGATTGATTGCTTGTAGGGAGATAACTGGTCGACCATGCCTTTGAGGCTAGTTTATTAGCTACTTGCAATTTCTAAAATTTCACAACTTTCATCAGTTTCATGCATATTTTTGTGAAATTACGATGCTATTCTACTTTGAATAGAACTTGAATGACATGTTAACATTCAATTTTAACATGGATGCATAAACATCATATGAATTTTTCATGCAAACCAATCATAACATAATATGTATTTCGAAGAGACGTGGCATATAAATCATAATGACAAATCGAAAGAGTTAAGTCATGAAACTGGCCTAAAAAGTAGTCATATGTAGGATGGAAGGTAAAAACACTCACTTAAGAAATAATTAGACCTGGCAAAGTGGATTGGGTCGGATAATCCATTGTGGATAAGGCGGATTATTGTGTGAAAAAATTATAATCCATATTTGACTCATTTAAGTGATGGATTAAGCGGTTTCGGTTCGAATATTCATGGCGGATGGGCAGATAATCCGCCATTCTCAAATATAATTTTATTAATAATTTATTTTGTGTCATAATATATTAAGTTGTATACGATAACTTGTGACATAGTTTGTGTATTAACTTTTTTAGTAATTATATCAATCATTCAATCGTTTATATTAATTAACAGTTCCTAAATCATGCAATTAAAATTATAAGCAATAAAACATAATAAATTAGTCCCAATTCAACTCAAAATAAAAACTCAAAGTGTGTGACTCGTGTGAGTCTCTAAAATCTAAACATTACGACTGTTCTTAAAGCATGTGAGTTTCTTTAAATGCAACTATTTCATCGTTTTGACCAATTGAATTCGCTATTGACTAAGACATTTTTTTCTCCTAATCCTTATAATGCACTGTAAAAAATAGAAAAATGGGATTAAATATTTTCTTTTATATCTATATTGAACCTAATGAAATGAGTCAAACGACCACAATATTTGTATTGAAATTTGACTGATCAAGTCAAAAAGTTGTCATTATGCATATAAAGAAAGAAAAGAAAACAGAAAACGACTATAATCCAACCATCACCTCATACCATTGCCATGGAGTCATGGACTAATTAATATTTAATATAGTTCTTGTTTTTGTCAAAAAAAATTTATACGTAAGAATGAGAAGAAATTTCAATACTGATATAACTTCAGAATCAGACTCCGAAAGTATTCTGAAACTCTAAAAGAGACCATGTACATGTACTACATATAGATATAGACATACATATACATATATATACCATAAAGAATTTGTACATGTACTACATATAGATACAGACATACATATACATCAACAGTCTTGCTGATGCTAAGAATTTGCAACCTTGCAGTGCATCTAATCCTTCTACAGCAACCTAACTCAACAGGTGGAAAGAAATGCAATTATACCGCATGGTCATGAACATTGATAATGTCTTATCTATTTGGCATATGTTCTCTTTTGGAATTCATTCATGGCATGTACACTGGTGTGGCTTGGAACCACATGCACAACTTTAGTTATCCTTTACTCCAAAGTAAAATGTATATTTTCTTTTTCATCTCTGCATTTGAGAAAATGGCTAGTATTTCTTCTCATAGAGGATTGAATTATCTTTGTCAACTGGTCCTATCTTATGATGCAGATTAACCTAACTTAAAAAATTTATCTAGGAGTGGTGTGGGAAAATATAGACTTTGTACAACAATTGTTGATCATAAAATGGCCTTTTCATTAGTTCAGTTTGTTCATTTTTTTGGCCAAACTGACAATCTCTATTCTTGGTCATGTTCTTCTGCAGGATTTATCAGAACAAAGAGAACATGGGTGAGAGAGAGCAAGATACAGCACGCCTCTCCATATCACCTCCTACTATTAACTTGAAGCCTAAAGAGAACCCATTCTCCTTTCCAAGATACCCAATTTAATACAAGCTGATTTAGCATAGATTACAACCATGGACAGTTCTGCTCTTGGTTAAACTGTTAAAGCCATGTCATGTATCACCAAAACATCCAACAGGAATAGAACATGAAATTTATGAATTATAAAGGCGAGTAAAGGAATTATTTTTCATTGCCCTACCTTCTTGTTAGTGTAGAAGCGGAAAATTCTGTAGAAATATGTAATGTCCTAATATGCAATAACAGAGAAGCAGAAGAAGCAGATCTGTAGAAGAAGAAGAAGAAGAAGAAGAAGACTCACAAATTCGAAATTTGAAGCAGATGAACTCACGAAGGCTCGAACACGAGTTTGTGAAGAGCTCCTTTTGGTTCGAAATGTCCACAACGAACTCACGAAGCTCCTGACGAACTCGCGAAGGGCTTCTGATCGTTCGCAGTGTGGAAGACCAACTCACGAAGCTCTTACTAGTTCGAAGGGTCGAAGACGAACTCACGAAGCTCCTAACGAACTCGCGAAAGGCTCCTGCTAGTTCGAAGTGTTGAAGATGAACTCACAAAGCTCCTGCTGGTTCGAAGGATCGAAGATGGACTCGCGAAGGGTAGGAGGGCAGAGGGATTCGACGGGTCGAAGAAGAACGGTCTCTCATGTTGGCTCTCTCTTGGATTGATTTTTGAATCGAATAGGGCTGGCCTTGGAGTGGGATTCCCACTGTGAAGACCTAGCATAAATAATGGGTCGTGTGGGCAGTGCTGGCGCATTGGGCTTTCCATGCTTGGGCAGTGGGCTGTAGGCACTTCACTTGGGCTAGGTTAATTAGTAATGGGTTTTTAAGTGGTTTGACGGATATCCATCGGATAAAACCGACCCGACCCACTAAGCAGGCGGATATGAAAATTAAAAACCATATTCGACTCATTTAGTAAACGGTTGATTATGAGTCAGTTAAAATGGGTTAGATGCGGGTCAGATTAATGGATTTTTATCCATTTTGCTAGGTCTAGAAATAATGACAAAAAAGAACCAAAAGAAGAAACATGGCGGAATTACGCAAACTTCCAAAAGCATGAACCTTTCAACACATGCACAAAATTCTCTTATTTCTCAACACATTTCCCTTTTTTTCCCCTTTTGTTATGTGCCCAAAAATTGCCTCTCATTGTCTATTTATAGAACATGCAAAATAAAAACTAAATTTAGAAATTTGAAATTCAAAATTCAAGAATCAATGATCGAAAGCGATTGTGATCGTGTATTAAAACATGTGATATGATTAAGACAATTAGCCGATCACAAGAAAAAAAATTCAAATTTCAAAATAAAACTAGTCGGATCGAGCACCCTCAAAGGGCTAGTCGATTGCCCATATGACTGACGCCAAATTTTCACACATGCACGAGGAAAAAGCGTGGGAACGGAGACCCGTCGACCACCCATAAGTGGTCGGCCAATCATGCTATGAAATTTTTTATTTTCTCTTTTATTTTATCTTAACAAATTTTGATCTCTTTAATTGGGTTATTATTTATTTAGTCAAAAAAAAAAAAAAAACTATTGAAAACACGCTTGATATAATTTTTTTATAAGTCAATTTTCGTTTATGTTCAAATTGCGCATTGATCGACTTCCTACAAATTAATTGACTTCTTTAAATCAAGTTATGGTGAATGGATTCACATTGTAGCACATTTTCTCAAACGATTGGTACGTAATACATTTGTATATTTTATATGTAACGCCCAACTTGAGTTTGTCAAGGAGTACTGCGTCTCTTTTCCTCTACCTAGACTAAACAATAGGGGGGCGGACCTTATCGGACTAATGACCGATTCCACATATCAATACGTGTCTTTTTCAGTGTAAGTAATTACTCCAAGTTAAGCACGCTTAACCGTGAAATTCTTATAGGAAGGTTTTCGAAAAGAAAGATGCATCTTATTGATATAAATGCTAACATCTAATCCTATTAAGTCTTTTTTTCACGAGATATCATATAATAACAATATTTTTGAAAAGAGAACTCAAAAAATAGGGCATGATTGTATAGCATCATGGATGACATATTATTCAATTGTGTAATGCCACTTGGTCTGCCCAAATATTTTTCTCTACAAGAGGACCGTCCTGCATGTGGGCTCACATGATGTTACGTCATCCCACCCAATTCACAGTTGCATTTAATACCAAAGTTGTATATTTTATCTGAACAAAAAAAACAAGGATTTCCATTTGGATAGACTACTGGCATCTCCTTATCTTCTCCTCTACAGAAAAGAATGTAATAACTAAAGGAAAATGATTCCCTTCATTATAAATTTTTTTAAGAGAAAAGCAAAAGCCCGCTTTCCCTTCTCTAGAAACGCCCCCCAGCTGGTCTACATCCTTTTATTTTTATTATTATTTGGTATGAAGGAGACATTGAGCAGTTGGGAGGGATGATTAATTTAAGGTGCAGCCTGGGAATAATTGGGGCTGTGATGACGTCTTCCGCGATTAAAACAAGGAGGAATCTCAATGGTAATTCCTTATTCTATTGGGGTTTAAGAAATAGGAAGTGCGGTATTCCCTGTACCCGACACACCCTCCTCACCTTCACTTCCAAACCCTAGATCCTGCTCAATCCAAATAATTGATAGGGTAAATGAATGATATTTAATTTTTTTCAAGATTTAGCAAAATGGCCCAATTTTTTTCTATTTTAAGAATTTATCCTCTAATTTCAAAATCTTCCCTTGATTTAATTAGAAAGATACAAATATTTTCTTATATTTGATGAAAGATAATTTTTTTTAAGAGTAGAAGTGTCTCAAAAATCATATATCAAGGGAGATGCTCAGGAAATTAAAACATCGAAAGAGGTTTATGAGTTCTTTTAAAATTTGATTTTTTACTCTTCCCTTTTATTTGAAAAATGATTTTCAATAAAGGTAAATATATCCTCAATAAATAGAATTATGTCAATAACTTCATGTTGTGAAACGTACGGTAATTATAATGAACAGTGCGAAAAAAACAAAGAGATTGATAAAGCGACAAAAACATACACTTACATCCACAGAAGCAAGCGACGACTGAATTTTATTATTGTAGGAATAAAGATTACATCATATGTATTTATACTAACCCTCGTCGTACAAAGGTATTAGAAAAATTTTGTTGACCTTATGAGTCATATCCTATTTTGATAATGACAAATACTCTTTGTATTTGATGACTTTCAAGTTTGTGTGCGGGATCATATTAACTGGATCATTTGGTGGCATGTGAAGACTTACAGAATAAAAACCCTGAAATTTTTTTTTGTAATTTATATTATGTTTAAGTCGGGTCTGTAATAGTAATATAGGAAATAGTTTATAATAATCTGCATATCATGCATGATAGAAACTGATAAGCTCAAGACTATAGAGTGACCTTAGGGATCATCCTTCAGTTGATCGAGGTCGGGTTTTTAGGACTAACTCAAAGGCCTTAGAAAGACCATAGGTCCTTACACAAATACACAAGATAGTCCCTAATATCACTTATATTATCAGGGGAATTAATTGAAGTGAATAGGACATAAAATGCCAAATTTGTGAGGTTTCGGGCGACCGAACCCTTGGTGTTCAATGCACCTCGGGCGACCGAACCTTTGACCAGTCAAAAAGTTGACTTGGTTTTGAGTGACTGAACCAAAAATGACCGTAGCGTTGTCGGGTGACTGAACCACCATTTTAACTTTTCCCATCAACTTGATAGCCTGAACTCCCAAGTTCAAATATGCCTCGGGCTACCGAACACATACGTTCGACATACCGGATTTTAGACTGGGCGACCAAGTCACAGACTTCTGGAGAATCGCCTCGGTTCAACAAATCGAGCCCATATTCGGGCACCCGAACTTCAAAAATAACTTTTCTGAGTGTGTCTGTTCAGGCGACCGAACTGTGGATCAAGCACTCGAAACTCTCGGGTTGTTTTATTTTTTACCGCAATTAAGAACGGTTAAACGGGGTTAATTTCCTTAAATGATTTTAAAATAATTTTAATTATTACCCCTATGTCCTCAACGACCATAATTTAGCTCTCTTCTATACATAGGAGCTCATTTGCAAGGATTAGTATAAGATTAGAAAAATAGATTAAGAAAAATCCCCTAAAAAATCCTAAGCCTTATTTTGCTACACAAACCTCATGCACTCATACTATACTACTTCCTTTGAGAAATCTAGCATTGTGAGTGTTTTATTGATTATTCTATATTTCTAGAAACCCTCACTTGTTCTTGTGCTTGTGATTTTTATTTGAGGGTTAAGCAAATGAGTTTTCCCATTGATTTTATTTGATAAACCTTTGGTTGGGAAAATTCTTAGAGCTAAGTGGGTCTTTGCATTATCATTGCAAGACTTATTAGGGCTTGTATTTTGTGTGTGCAAAAATATTTTTATAAAATCATATTTGAATATCTATTTGTGCTTTGATATTGAGAAAAACTATTTTTAAGATATTCTAAATTTCCATTGTCTTGAATCTTCGAAACCCTAAACTGAGATTAAGATTTTATCATTACTTAGTTTTAAAGACTTACTTGTAGATACACTCTTTGTGCTTGATTGAATATAGACATTACTTTGAGTGTTAGAACACAAATTGCACTGAGCTTATAGTTCATATCTGTTTGAGGTGCATTGATTGGTGCTTGTGCGTAGTGGTACATATCTGCTTATGTAAAAAGCATTTGTTCGTATGTAAAGTTTTATATTCGTTGTATTCTAGGCGTGGGCTTAAAGAGGGAGACTAGCCCTGTTGAATAGTCCTAGATTGGCTTAAACCTGGTTAGGAAAGCAAGGTACACCATCCTGGTAAGGTGTGGTTGTAGGTTGAGGTTAGCCCCGTTAATTGACCTGGTAGTAATCGGTGCCGCTCCACGCGTTAAGTGAGCATTAGTAGAATCTTTAGGCTTGCGAGCTAGAGGTGAGGACGTAGGCAGTACTGGCCAAACCCCGTTAACATATCGTGTGTCTGCTTTAATTTCTAGCACTTTATATTCCTACACATGTATGTTATATTTAATATATTGTGAATGCTGCACATGATTTAATTTCCACTTATCTATGCAATTGGTATATGATTAGAAAGACCCTAAGTTGTGTATTATTGATATCTGGTTAAACGTTAGGAAGAAACTTTAAAATTCCAATTCACTCCCCCTCTTGGGAATACACCAAAGTCAACAAATTCCCCAAATACCCCTGTACCGTACCATGGGGGTGTTGCTCGCACCCTCAACCCATTAATTGTCCCGGCCAATAAAATAATAAATTATAAGTTTGCATTCTCTATACATGTCTTTCACTCAATATAAGTCACATACTACAACATTCCATATATTCAAAACATAAGTTCAAAAAATTTATATGGCAAAAATATGACAAAAATTTCTATGTGCCAATTTGTTGACTTTTTGAGTTTGATCCCTGTTTTGATGTTGACAAAGCACTCGTATTGTAACGACCTAAAATTCTCATCCATTTTTTTTTTATATATTAATATAATTCCTAATACCTTGCATAAGCACAACTATCATCATCACGACCTAGAGTGGGACCGTGGTATCCTGTACATTTCATATGACACCTAAGCAGTAGAAGTACAAACGTATCCAACATATTCCAAAATACAATGCGAGAGTACTGTATATCTAGTTGTACCCATACACACATATACAAAACACTTCCCAAAAGTCCAAAAAATACTGTGGGCTCCACAGACCAGAACAAAACTCACCCCAAAAGCTATGCCGACTCAACACCACCTCTACCTCTAAGCCGGCCTTGCTCGCCTCTCTAGATTACCTGAAATGTTTAATAATATTGGGGTGAGACACCTCTTAGTAAGGAGAAACATGTTATTACCAGTGTGTGGCATATGAGTTAATTGGCAACATATCATTTAATTAATACTGTATATGATATACATCAAGAAAAATATCTATATAATAACACATGCTTATGTCATTTAGAATATGAAAATTTATGAGTTATCTATTCAAAAGTACTTCTATCTATAATAGGTAATCTTTGCTTTCTGTGTGTACTATTCATATACATAAATTTGTATACTTCCCCCTAGATGGTTATATGTCATGACCTAGATGGTTATATATCATGATTTACCCCCTCATGACTAGGTTGTGTGGCCCGTAGGCAGGGCTAAACACTAGTTGGCCCTCCAATGCTAGCCTAACTATATGCATATCTAGGTGCCTATAACACGAGAGGCCTGCTCCACATGGTCGAAACGCCAGGGAGCTCACAACTCTACTTAAGGGCACAATCGGGTGTACCATACTCTATCTGAGATGTATGGTTGCTCTGTCTATACTGTATAGCAACGGTACTGTGCACTGTAAACTGTTGTATTCCATCGAGGCCTGATGCTGTATAATAATATTTCTATATCAGTCTAACTGTTTTACCATGATTCTGTATCAGCTGTATAGCAATGACGCTGTAATAACTATATATCTGTATATTCTGTAACTGTAATTCCGTATTCTATATGTCATGGCTTTATGCTTTATATAATCTGTATTTCTGTATGTCATGGTTTTATGTTTTGTATATCATGGTTCTATAAAATTCTGTATAATCATGGTTTTGCATAATTCAGTATAATCATGGTTATGCATAATTCTATATAATCATGGTTATAAAAACACTGTATAATCATGTTTTGTATTACACTGTGTAATCGTGATTCTATAACATACTGTATAAACATGATTCTGTAAATTATTGTATTTCATAATTCTGTATAACCATATAAACTGTAATTCTGTAAAGCACTGTATAGCCGTAACTATGTAAATAAAAATTGTATAAGCTATATATCATAATTATGTAAAAACTACATAACCATGTTTCTATAAATCCGTATAACATATTTCTGTAGAAACTATATAAACATGATTCTGGAACTCTGTATGAATTTTCTATAATAATTCAGTATTTCTCATGCTACACAACTAAATAAAACTCTATAAATATATTCTGTAAAACTGTATATTTTGAATGCCCTGATCAAATACTATGTTATTCTAGTAAAATGTCTAATAACACTAGCATAACATGTATTCCCCTTACCTGACTATCCAGCTTTAGATACTATTTTATAATCTCACGCATGTAGCATTCATAATTTTCAACACCCTGAAATAACACCCATATAATTCCCAACTTCACAACTAAATTTACTATGATAATTATCACATTCATATTTTCCCCAACTCCACATATTCAAAATTTCTAAACTATAATTTACCTGGGCTCTTGGAAAAATACCCGCTGGGGTTATTAACCCATACTTGCAGGGTCCCAAAAGCACCCTAATCCTACAAATACAACACCTGAATGTTACTTCACAAAATTTCATTATATCCCTATACCATGCAAAATCTAGGCTTAGATAAACCTGGTAATACTAAAAATACCCAAATAATCTACTTACCCTAGTTTTCGGATGGTACCCAAGTTGGCCTAACCAACAATCTACTTCAGCAGACTTGAAGAGAATCTTCCCAGGAGTAACATGGCAACTTTTGATCATTGAACCGGCGAAGAATGAAGTTGAAAATCTAGAGAGAAGGTAGAGGAGATGATTTTAGAGAGAGAGAGAGAGAAGATTGATGCATGAAAATTTTTGCTGAAATCCGAGTTAAGCATATTTATAAAATGTGAATTTGTCAATGAGACATGTCAGCTCATTGACGAGTCCATGAAAGGAGTTCGTCGACGAACTCGTAACCCTCGTCGACGAATTTTAGGCTCTGCTAACTCCTCTCGATAAGTTCTTGTTGACGAGACACGAGTCCATGTTGATGAGCTCAAGAAAGCTTCTCGTCGACGAGCGTTCTGCATTCGTCGACAAAACCCTACTGGGTCCCTCTTAAAATTTTCTTTTTCTCTTTTTTCTTTTATTATTTAATTACTATAATTCTTCGAGTCTCTACCTTCTCCCCTTATAAAATTTCGTCCTTGAAATTTGCTATCTGTATTGAACACCATCCATTGAGGAAAAGGAGCTACTTATTTTATTAATTACCCTAACTTATGGCGGACGAATATTGTGGTTACATAAGTAGTTTTGGGAGATTACGATTATACCCGTAAAAGAAAAATTTCTCCCAAAACCAAAACACTAACTACCCTATAACCTAAAATACGACTATACATTCATCACTTTATACTGAATAAAACAAAACTGTTGTTATCTGAACAATACTGACTTTTACTGTACCCCACTAAATACATGTGGGTATTTATGTCTGATTTCCTCCTCAAGCTCCCATGAAGCTTCCTCCAAAATTGTGAAGTAAATTGGGGGTCTCGGTCTGAGACTATAGATACTAGCGCACTATCTCCTGAATATATAACTCTGCTAGTATGTCCATAGAATAGTTGATTTTGATAGGGATAAAGTGAGCGGTCTTCGTCAGTCGATCTACGACCACCCATATAGCATTTTGTCCCTGCTGCGCTGGCAGTAAACCTATCACGAAGTCCATGGAAACATGAACCCATTTCCACTTAAGGATGTAGAGTGGCTGCATCTGCCCTACTGGTTTTTGGTGCCCAGCCTTTATTTGCGGGCACGTCAAGCACTATTTCACGAATTCTGCAATCTCCCTCTTCATACTGCTCCACCAGAAGGATTCCCATAGATCCCGATACATTTTCGTGCTACTCGGATGCATAGTGTAAAGGGATCTATGAGTCTCTTCTAAAATCGTCCTCCTGATCATGGCGTCTGTAGGAACACATAGTCTATCACGAAACCTCAAAGCTCCGTCATTTGAAATACTGAACTCTTCCCCCTATCCGTCATGTATTATGTCCATCTGTTCATCTAATTTTGGATCACTCCCTTGGGCGACTTTAATTCTTTCTTGCAAAGCAGGTTGTACCACCAGGTTGTCAATGAATGTTTGGTGATCACCCTCTATCAGCTCCACGCCTAACCTCCCTAAATCCATTTGGATAGGGTGATGAATCTCCACTACTAACAATACTGCTTCTACTGACTTTCGACTCAGTGCATCAGCTACCGCATTTGCTTTCTCTGAGTGGTAGTTAATAGTGCAGTCATAATCTTTAATGAGTTCCAACTATATTCTTTGCCCCATATTCAGTTCTTTCTGAGTAAAGAAATATTTCAAACTTTTGTGGTCCGTGAAGATTTCACATTTTCCTCCACAAAGATAGTGTCTCCAGATCTTGAGAGCATACACTACTGCAGCTAGCTGTAAATCATGCACATGATAGTTCTTCTCATATTCTTTAAGTTGCGCAGATGCATAAGCAATAACTCTCCCGTGCTGCATCAACACGCACCTGAACCCCTTTTGAGATGCATCACTATAAATAACAAATTCATCATTTCCTGATGGAATATTCAACACCGGGGTAGTAACCAGCTTCTGCTTTAACTCCTAGAAGCTCTGTTCATATTCACTAGACAATTCAAACCACATATTCTTCCTCGTAAGCCGTTTCAAGGGATCTGACAATTTGGAAAACCCATTCACAAAGCATCAGTAATTCCCTACCAGTCCAAGAAAACTCTTGATTTCTTGAACATTTCTCGGCCTCGACCAATCTATCACTGCCTTTATCTTGCCTGGGTCAACTGCTATACCATTCCTCGATATCACATGCCTTAGAAAAACAACCTACCTCAGCTAGAATTCACATTTCTTGAATTTCGCATACAATTTTCTTTCCCTCAATACCTGCAACACCAACCTCAAATGATGTTCATGTTCCTCAAAACTATTCGAATAGACCAGTATATCATATATAAGAACCATAAAAAACTAGTCCAGATACTGATGGAACACCCTATTCATTAGGTCTATAAATGCTTTCGGTGAATTCATCAGACCAAACGGCATGACGAGAAACTTGTAGTGCCCATATCTGGTCCTGAAAGCTGTCTTTGAAACGTCATCCGCTTTAACTTTCACCTGGTGGAAACGAGAATGAAGATCAATCTTGGAGTAGACTTGAGTCCCGTGGAGCTAATAAAATAAATCATCGATTTTGGGAAGATGATATTTATTCTTTATTGTCACTTTGTTTATTTCTTTGTAGTTAATGCCCATCCTTATGGTCCTATCTTTCTCCTTCACGAATAAAACCAGTGCTCCCCAAGGTGATACGCTAGGTCTGATAAAACCTTTTTCTAATAGCTACTACAATTGATTTTTTAACTCTTTCAATTCTACTAGAGCCATTTTGTAAGACACTTTAGATATTGGTGTCGTCCCTGGAAGCAGATCAATTGCAAATTCTATCTCTCGATCAGGTGGTAAGCTAGGTAACTCCTCAGGAAGAACATCTGGAAATTCTCTCACCACTTTAATATCAGTAAGCTTTAATTCTCCCTTTGGCCTCTCCTTTACATAAGCTACGTATCCCTGAAAACTGCCCTGAAGTAGTCTCCTCACCTGTAAAGTTGACACTAACTGCAGTGGGGCGTGCAGGGGTCTAAAGATCACTTCTTTCTGATAACATTCAATGCTGGCATGATAAATTGCCAACCAGTCCATACCCAATATCACGTAAAACCCCTGCAACTCTAGTACCACGAGATCAGCTGGTAGTACTTTCCCATGAATGACCACTAGAAAATTCCTAAGTACCTTTCTACACCTCACTGTAGATCTAGTCGGCATGGCAACAGACAACTCTACATCTAAAAATTGTGCCTCAAACCTAGATACTATAGCATAACCCGATGATACAAATGAATGGGTAGCAACTATGTCAAATAAAACAACAACTTTATATGATAATGCGATAAGAATACTTGTCACGATGTCTGCGGCAGTCTCAGCGTCTCTCGGCGTCAAAGCAAAACCCTCGCCGGGGCTACATTCCTTTGCTGGCCACCACCCCTAGGTGCCTGATTATGTCTCTGGATCTATCTAGGGGCTGGTGCTCTGTTCAGTGACCACTGACACTCCCGTGCTAAGTGTCTAGGTCTTCCACAACTGTAGCAAACATTATTCGCTAACCATCATGCTTCTATATACCTTCTACCACAAATAGGGCAAATAAGATATGCCTACTCACCTCGATACTCGTGATCTCTTCTCTCATGTCTTTGAACTCTGCCAAATCTATCTCCCCTCCAATGGCCTCATTTAGAACTCGTCTGAAAATCCCGAAGATGCAGGCCTCTTTCTCTAACTCAAGGTCCCCACATCCCTCTGGCTCAGTGCTCCTGCATCTTTCTGCTCACTCTCCTCCGCCATGGTGGCCCTATCAAAAAGCTCAAAGAAATACTAAAACTTTAAAACCACCATGTGATGACCCAAAAATATATATATATATATATATGATTAAAGTACAATAATAATAAAATAATAAAAATGGTCATTTAGTTAATATCAATATATAAGTATTTTTCTGTAGGATCCTTGATTCCATATTTGATGCCTAAGAAAGACCTTGTCTTAGCGAGTGCTCAGAGACCATTGCGGCTCAGTCGCTCCCTAGAGGTCGGCCTGGTCAAAATGGAATTTCATAGGATAAACAGGATAGACACTATTTGTACACGTAAATAAGTATATATACATAAAATAGTGTTTTGACAGACATAATTTGTCGAAATACATAATAAGATAATAATAATATAGGTATCATATGTGGGGCCCACAATACTATGTGGGGTCCACATGAGTCCCGGAGCCACAAGACACTGTTTATATACGTAAATAAGTACATAAAATAATGTTTTAACTGATATAATTTGTAGAGATATATGATAAAATAATAATAATATAGGTATCCTATGCGGGGCCCACAAGACTGTGTGGGGCCCACATAAGTCCCGAAGCCGTATGGAGGTTTTCACAAGTCTCAAAGCTATGTAGGATGCATAAAATCGTATAAGAGTTATTCGAGTTACGTAGGATCCATTCGGGTCTCGAAGTTGTGTGGGGCCCACAAGACCATGTGGGGCCCACATGAGTTTTTAAAATTTAAATTTAATTCTTGTTCAAAAATAAATAATAAAATAAATAAATACTTAAAATAGTTTATAAGTAATAACAATGATAATAATAATGACAATAATGATTAAGAAAAATAATAAAATAATAAAATAATTAATTAACTAATTGATTAATTAATTAGGTAAGTAGTTAATTAAAAATTTATTTAGTGGGAATGGTGGCAAGCACTCCCACATGGCCTCCATCCCCATCCCATACTCAACCCATACCTTGCCCATCCCTTGCCCATTCTTTAATTTAAAAAAAAAAAATAATTTCACCCATCTCCCCACATTTTTATAAATTCTATTTCTTCCCCAAAATTTTCCTATAAATAGGGAGCTCTCAACCTTCATTTTTCACAACAATTTTCCAAGGAAGAGAAGGATTAGTGAGTGAAAGAATTTGTGGTGGAGAGAGAATTTTTGAATAAATTCTCAATCACCCACTTTTTCCGATCTCATTTCTTAAAGATAACTATTGTGTTCGTAGCACACGGTAAAAGAAGAAGGTAAGTAAATTTTGATTATGTTAGTATTTTTATTCAAAATTTATACCCGAGTTTATTTGTAAGTAAATTTTGATTATGTTAGTATTTTTATTCAAAATTTATACCCGAGTTTATTTGTAAGTAAATTTTGATTATGTTAGTATTTTTATTCAAAATTTATACCCGAGTTTATTTGTAAGTAAATTTTGATTATGTTAGTATTTTTATTCAAAATTTATACCCGAGTTTATTTGTAAGTAAATTTTGATTATGTTAGTTTCTTTTTATTTTAAATTCATACCCGAACTTATTTTGTACGTAAATTTTAATTATGTTACTTAGTTCCACAAAATTTCCATGAGTTTATTTTTACGCATATTTAATTATACCAGTTCTACCTTTAATATACTTGCATCTATTTTTGGGTTAAGAAATGTTCCAATCCCCTCGGGTAAATTTTCAGCATTTCTTTCTATTCAAAAATAAAATTATATATATTTTTTTTAACACAAAAATTGTGTGGCATGAGTTTATTTCTACGTTACATTTTTTATGTAAATATGAGTAAAGATAAGATTTTCACGATATTATTTTAAATTGCATAAATGATAATAAGATGATTTTCAAACCCCTTATGGCAACGAAAGTTCAAAGTTACAGATGCTCGGTACCGCAGCTTAAAGTTTATACGGATCAGAGTGCACCCACACTGTTTACAGAGTGGTTATTTATGTTAGTGGATTTCTCCTGAGTGCACACCTGGTTTAAGTCCAGGACTTAATAAGGAAAATCTCACTTAAAGTTTACGTACGTTGATTTAGTTTGGTCGGTCAGCCAGCTAAGTCCAGTCTTCGGACCGCACAACCCAGTCATGGGGGTAAACATGACTTACGGCAAACAGGCCTAAGGGTGATTTTATAATATATGTTTATACATATTTAATTACGTGTACAAAGTTACTAATGATTTGAAGGAAAAGTGTAAGTTTACGTGAAAAGGATCATTTTGGTGCTTAAATGACGATCTAAGGAAAACGTATAAGGAAAAGTATATGTATGTTTATCATTAAATATTTTTACAGTTTTAAAGTTAAAAGTTTAATTTAACAGTTATAGTATATGAATATAAAAATTTACTGTTGAAATTGATGACAAAAGTTTTATGCAGGAATTTGTAAATTTATGTTTATTCTAAAAGCAGTCTTGAAGTTATAGTATTAAATATTGTTTTACGAAATTCTTTAAAAGCTCATTTTGGCCACACACTAATAATAATCTTATTTACTTACTGAGCGTCGTCTCACCCCAATCATATTTTATTTCAGATAACTCTGAAGGACATGTCGGAAATCAGGCTTAGCAAGCATGCGGGTGGGGATTAGAAAAATAAAGATTTATTTAGAAACATTAGTATGATTTCAGATATTTACGTTTGTGTAATTTTCTTCATTTGAAATAAGTGATTGTAACATGAATAATTAGCGCTCTGGTTTGAATAAAAGTCGAGTTTATTTGCTTCCGCTGTAAATCAGTAGTAAAGAGTTAATATCCCAGGCCCCTCGGGGTCGGGGTGTTACATTTGGTATCAGAGCAATAGGTTATAGGTTCTGTAGACTTTAAAGAAATAATTTTACCAGAGCATAGGATATAGGTTCTGCATAATCTAATATATAAATTTTATCAGAGCATAGGTATAAAATATGATTTGGGTAGGATTGGGTAGTTTAGAATATTTATTTTAGTTTGTTATATTATTATGCGTTAATAATAGATTTATGATTTTAAAATAACATTTGATCATTATTTAAGAATAGATCCTAAAGATAGTAGCATTGGAGGAAATGAGATTTACGTGAAGGCTCCCAAGGACAGGTAATAATTATAAATTCTCTAAGAAAAATAGTAGTATTATTGAAGACACGTTAATTAATTTAAATATATTATTTATGTTTGTAGAAACATGTACCCATATTAATGATTTATAATTAATTGTCAAATGCATTAATAATTTAAATTTTTATATATATAAATATAATAATAATATGTGAGATTTAATTATTTTCACTGTTGTTATTTTCACTAAATATATAAGAAATAACCCATTAGACCCTACTGAATTTAGAAGTGCTACACATAGAAATAGATATGAACAAACGGTCTATTATGAAATCTGAATTTACCCAAAATTTCTTTGCATGTATAAGTTGGATATGAATATGTATTTCTTTTTTTTACATCACATATTTAGTTATCAACAGAACATTCAAACTTAATTTAGGAAAATATATTTTGGCAAAATCTTTAATTTTAATTTTGTATTAATTTATAATGAATTAAATATAATTTAAATATTATATATAGTTAAATTCAATATATATATATAATCCCTTAGCATGTGTAAGTTAAATATATCTATTTTTTTTTTCATTACATATTCAATTTCCATCATGTATCCAAGTTTAATTTAGGAGTACAAATTTTGATGAAACCTTTAATTTTGTATAAATTTATAAAAGTTAATACAACTTAAAATTTTCTATATAAAAAAAAAATATACATGTATATTTTTTTATGAAAGCAATATAAAAATTTACTAATTTCTTTCAAATAACTAACCAATGTCAAATCATCAATTGACAAAACATGCCTAACATATATTTGATCTAATAATAATAATAATAATAATAATAATAATAATAATAATAATACTAATGTTAATGGAATATATATATAAAAGGGGTACTCTTGTAGTTATAAAAAAAAAAAAAAAAAGGGGCCTCATGGGTGGAAATCATCGGCTATAGCTCACTTACCCCCGAAGCAAGGTCAGGGCATGAGACCACTTGGGCGTAGTGGGGACTCGAACCCGCGATCACATGGATGCACGGCCGGTTCCTTACCACTAGGCCACCCACCCAAGTGGTGATCTAAGGATGAAATTAATTATAGTTAAAGCATTAATAAAGATGTAAAAACATAAAAAGAACCAAGAGTTTGCAAATTTTGCAATACGTGTCACTCGCTCAATTTCCGCGACACATGTCGCTATCCCTCGATTTGTGCAAAACGAGTTAATTGATATCCATGACACGCGTCGCCCTCTCTTGATTCTCGTGACACTTATCGTTCTCTCTCGATTTGTGCAAAATGCGTTGCTCGATATCCGTGACACACGTCACTCTCTCTCGATTTCCACAACACGCGGCCATTCCCTTATAAAAAGGGTACGCCCTCCTCAAACTCTAAGCATCACAGTTTTCTACCATCTTGAGCAACCACATTTCGGTTTGAAGAGATTAGTTCTTCCCAACTTTTCTCTTGGTTGTCTCATTACTCAAAAATGTTGCCAAATCACCCAACTCCCGAAGTTGCTGAGAGCAGCACTAGATCGTCGAACCAAAGATGGAGACCCAGTAGGGCACAGCTGGAGATTCTAGAGGAGGCCTTCCACAGCAGTCAAGGGGAACTCCCTTCAGTGGAGCAGACTATCTTGCTTGTAGCACAACTCCGACAGTATGGTCCAATCGAGCCGAAAAATATACGCTTTTGGTTTGAGAACCGTAGGCGTAGGCGGGGATCAGTTGGAGAAGCCACTATCTCAACAACTGCCCCATCAATTCTCCATATTACCTCCTCCGCCACTACCGACCCGAGCAGTGCCCCTGCCATTCTTCCAACCCTCTTCCCTATCGAGAATATTCCGCCTGTGAAACTTACAACTAATATCTCACTAATGAGCCATATCCCTTACAATGGCAATATCACAGTCACCACATTAAGGGTTTCGGATAATGCTGGCCTACTTCGACACTTCAAGGAAATCCGATTCGCAATGAGACTTATATACGGGCCACCAATAACTCGGGAAGAGAGCGGCTCTTCCTCCTTCGCCGAACAAATGGGCGTCCTCTCCCTTTTTCCGACCCAAGCCGGCGACATTATAAGAGGTCAATTCTACCAAGAAAGAACCCAGGCGGTTAGCAGTGACACCACTAGTACTGCGATAGATGTTGACGTTGATCTAAGGCTCTAAAGGCCAGATCTCGTATATTATTATTTTTTATTTATTTATAGGACATGTATGATATATATACATATATATAATTATCTTTTTCCACATCTTCTGAATTTCTTTTCCATTTCAACCTCTATTAGACCAACGATTCACATTTCAATTCCCAAAATAAAATACTTCATTAAATTGACCCTCAATCTATTCTAAGATTTAGTTAAATCGTTAATCAATTTACTCTTTCTAATAGTGTAACCCAATTATACAGTACTCATTTTAAATTAGCAAATTTCGAGGACGAAATTTTTACAAGGAGGGGAGATTGTGATGACCCAAAAAAAAAAAAATATATATATATATATATATATGATTAAAGTACAATAATAATAAAATAATAAAAATGGTCATTTAGTTAATATCAATATATAAGTATTTTTCTGTAGGATCCTTGATTCCATATTTGATGCCTAAGAAAGACCTTGTCTTAGCGAGTGCTCAGAGACCATTGCGGCTCAGTCGCTCCCTGGAGGTCGGCCTGGTCAAAATGGAATTTCATAGGATAAACAGGATAGACACTATTTGTACACGTAAATAAGTATATATACATAAAATAGTGTTTTGACAGACATAATTTGTCGAAATACATAATAAGATAATAATAATATAGGTATCATATGTGGGGCCCACAATACTATGTGGGGTCCACATGAGTCCCGGAGCCACAAGACACTGTTTATATACGTAAATAAGTACATAAAATAATGTTTTAACTGATATAATTTGTAGAGATATATGATAAAATAATAATAATATAGGTATCCTATGCGGGGCCCACAAGACTGTGTGGGGCCCACATAAGTCCCGAAGCCGTATGGAGGTTTTCACAAGTCTCAAAGCTATGTAGGATGCATAAAATCGTATAAGAGTTATTCGAGTTACGTAGGATCCATTCGGGTCTCGAAGTTGTGTGGGGCCCACAAGACCATGTGGGGCCCACATGAGTTTTTAAAATTTAAATTTAATTCTTGTTCAAAAATAAATAATAAAATAAATAAATACTTAAAATAGTTTATAAGTAATAACAATGATAATAATAATGACAATAATGATTAAGAAAAATAATAAAATAATAAAATAATTAATTAACTAATTGATTAATTAATTAGGTAAGTAGTTAATTAAAAATTTATTTAGTGGGAATGGTGGCAAGCACTCCCACATGGCCTCCATCCCCATCCCATACTCAACCCATACCTTGCCCATCCCTTGCCCATTCTTTAATTTAAAAAAAAAATAATTTCACCCATCTCCCCACATTTTTATAAATTCTATTTCTTCCCCAAAATTTTCCTATAAATAGGGAGCTCTCAACCTTCATTTTTCACAACAATTTTCCAAGGAAGAGAAGGATTAGTGAGTGAAAGAATTTGTGGTGGAGAGAGAATTTTTGAATAAATTCTCAATCACCCACTTTTTCCGATCTCATTTCTTAAAGATAACTATTGTGTTCGTAGCACACGGTAAAAGAAGAAGGTAAGTAAATTTTGATTATGTTAGTATTTTTATTCAAAATTTATACCCGAGTTTATTTGTAAGTAAATTTTGATTATGTTAGTATTTTTATTCAAAATTTATACCCGAGTTTATTTGTAAGTAAATTTTGATTATGTTAGTATTTTTATTCAAAATTTATACCCGAGTTTATTTGTAAGTAAATTTTGATTATGTTAGTATTTTTATTCAAAATTTATACCCGAGTTTATTTGTAAGTAAATTTTGATTATGTTAGTTTCTTTTTATTTTAAATTCATACCCGAACTTATTTTGTACGTAAATTTTAATTATGTTACTTAGTTCCACAAAATTTCCATGAGTTTATTTTTACGCATATTTAATTATACCAGTTCTACCTTTAATATACTTGCATCTATTTTTGGGTTAAGAAATGTTCCAATCCCCTCGGGTAAATTTTCAGCATTTCTTTCTATTCAAAAATAAAATTATATATATTTTTTTTAACACAAAAATTGTGTGGCATGAGTTTATTTCTACGTTACATTTTTTATGTAAATATGAGTAAAGATAAGATTTTCACGATATTATTTTAAATTGCATAAATGATAATAAGATGATTTTCAAACCCCTTATGGCAACGAAAGTTCAAAGTTACAGATGCTCGGTACCGCAGCTTAAAGTTTATACGGATCAGAGTGCACCCACACTGTTTACAGAGTGGTTATTTATGTTAGTGGATTTCTCCTGAGTGCACACCTGGTTTAAGTCCAGGACTTAATAAGGAAAATCTCACTTAAAGTTTACGTACGTTGATTTAGTTTGGTCGGTCAGCCAGCTAAGTCCAGTCTTCGGACCGCACAACCCAGTCATGGGGGTAAACATGACTTACGGCAAACAGGCCTAAGGGTGATTTTTATAATATATGTTTATACATATTTAATTACGTGTACAAAGTTACTAATGATTTGAAGGAAAAGTGTAAGTTTACGTGAAAAGGATCATTTTGGTGCTTAAATGACGATCTAAGGAAAACGTATAAGGAAAAGTATATGTATGTTTATCATTAAATATTTTTACAGTTTTAAAGTTAAAAGTTTAATTTAACAGTTATAGTATATGAATATAAAAATTTACTGTTGAAATTGATGACAAAAGTTTTATGCAGGAATTTGTAAATTTATGTTTATTCTAAAAGCAGTCTTGAAGTTATAGTATTAAATATTGTTTTACGAAATTCTTTAAAAGCTCATTTTGGCCACACACTAATAATAATCTTATTTACTTACTGAGCGTCGTCTCACCCCAATCATATTTTATTTCAGATAACTCTGAAGGACATGTCGGAAATCAGGCTTAGCAAGCATGCGGGTGGGGATTAGAAAAATAAAGATTTATTTAGAAACATTAGTATGATTTCAGATATTTACGTTTGTGTAATTTTCTTCATTTGAAATAAGTGATTGTAACATGAATAATTAGCGCTCTGGTTTGAATAAAAGTCGAGTTTATTTGCTTCCGCTGTAAATCAGTAGTAAAGAGTTAATATCCCAGGCCCCTCGGGGTCGGGGTGTTACACACCACTTGTTTATAAATATCCCGTCTCAAACCCCTCTCAAACATTCTAACCTTTTTCACCTCATCTGGAACAATATAAGGGGCGAAGCGTGACAACTCAATAAACTTCGATGCATATTGCTAGACTATAAGATTTCCCTGAGTCAATCCTAGAAATTCTACTACCTTCGCCTCCCTAACAATGGCGAGAAAATAGTGATCAAAGAATATTTCTTTAAATCGGCACCAGGTTATAGCTACCGGTACCTATCTCTGTTCCTCCAATAATCTTGTAGTCATGCACCACCTCTCGGTCTCACCTATTAGTTTATAGGTAGCACAAAGAACCCTCTGTTCATCGGTGCAATGGAGAACTGTCAGTATTTTCTCAATCTCCTTCATCCAGTTCTTAGCCACTGTAGGATCGTCTCCTCCTGAAAATGCCAGAGGACTCATCTTCGTGAACTTCTTAATAGTACAACCCTGATCTATCGATGGTACTCCCTGCTCTTTAGAGTTATGTGCAATCTCAGCCATAACCTACTAAGCCACACTACGCAGTACTGCATCTGAATCACCACTGCCTGTACCAAAGGAGCCTCTACCATCATGTTTACTAACGTGATCACTGCTACCCTTAGGGTCCATCCTACAATAAGATAAGCATAGTCTAAGGACCTTGTCTGTACAACATAACCAATATATTCATCTAATTTTTAAATCTAAAAACATCAATTAATCTATCGTCCTTACCCTCAATTTAAGATTCAGTCCTGTAATTAAGAAACACAACTCGACCATAATTTACTATGGCTTTCCTAAAATCATCACCCCATGAAAGAAACAGAAACCACAACAAGAAATTTGCTTCCCGATCACTAAACAAAACCCTAAATACTTATCTTCATTCCCCAACATTGATTCATCGAATTCCTAATCTATTCCTATACTCTGGTATTGTTCCCATTGCACTCTATAGTCTACAGAACATAGCAACCTAGGCTCTGATACCAAATTGTAACGACTTGAAATTTTCATCCATTTTTTTTTCTATATTAATATAATTCCTAATACCTTGCATGAGTATAGCTATCATCATCATGGCCCAGAGTGGGACCATGGTATCCTGTGCATTTCATATAACACCTAAGCAGTAGAAGTACATACGTATCCAACATATTCCAAAATACAATACAAGTGTACTATATATTTGGCTGTACCTATATACACATATATATAACACTTCCCAAAATCCCAAAATACTATGGGCTCCACAGACCAGCCCAAAACTCACCCCAAAAGCTACGTCGACTCAACACCACCTCTACCTCTGAGCTGGCCCTGCTCGCCTCTCTAGAATACCTGAAATGTTTAATAATGTTGGAGTGAGACACCTCTTAGTAAAGAGAAACATGTTATTACCAGAGTGTGGCGTATGAGTTAATTGGCAACATATCGTTTAATTAATACTGTATACGATATACATAAAGAAAAACATATGTATAATAACACATGCTTATGTCATTTAGAATATGAAAATTTCTGAGTTATCTATTCAAAAGTACTTCTATCTATAATAGGTAATCTTTGCTTTCTTTGTGTACTATTCATATACATAAATTTGTATACTTCCCTCTGGATGGCTATATGTAATGACTTATCCCCTCATGGCTAGGTTGTGCAGCTTGTGGGTGGGGCTAAACACTGGTTGGCCTTCCAGTGCTAGCTTAACTATATGCATATCTGGATTCCTATAGCACAAAAGACCCGCTCCACTTGGTTTGGACACGAAGGAGCTCACAACTCTACCTGAGGGCACAATTGGTTGTACCATACACTATTTGAGACGTATGGTTGCACTGTCTATATACTGTATAGAAATAGTATTGTGCTCTGTAAACTATTGTATTCCATTGGGGTCTGATACTATTTAATAATATTTCTATATAAATCTAACTATTTTACCATGATTCTGTATTTCTATAATAACCATGATTCTGTATCAACTGTATAGCCATGATGCTCTAATAACTGTATATCTGTATATTCTATAACTGTAATTTTGTATTTTGTATGTCATGTCTCTATGCTTTATATAATCTGTATTTCTAAATGTCATGGTTTTATGTTTTGTATATCACGGTTCTATAAAATTTTGTATAATCATGGTTCTGCATAATTTTGTATAATCATGGTTCTGCATAATTCTGTATAATCATGGTTATAAAAACATTGTATAATCATGTTTTGTATTACACTATGTAATCATGATTCTGTAACATATTGTATAAACATGATTCCATACAATATTGTATATCATAATTCTGTATAACCATATAAACTGTAATTTTGTAAAGCACTGTATAACTATAGCTCTGTAAATAAAAACTGTATAAGCTATACATCATAATTCTGTAAAAACTATATAACCATGTTTCTATAAATCTGTATAATGTATTTCTATAGAAACTATATAAACGTAATTCTGAAACTCTGTATGAATTTTCTATAATAATTTAGCATTTCTCATGCCACAACTAAATAAAACTCTATAAATATATTTTGTAAAACTATATAATTTTCATGCTCTGATCAAATACTATGTTATTTTGGTAAAATGTCTAATAACACTGGCATAACATGTATTCCCCTTACCTGACTATCTAGCTTTAGATACTATTTTATAATCTCATGCATACAATGCTCATAATTTTCAACACCTTGAAATAACACCCATATAATTCCAAATCACACAACTGAATTTACTTTGATAACTATCACATTCATATTTTTCCCCAACTCCACATATTCAAAATTTCTAAACTATAATTTACCTAGGCTCCTGAAAAAATACCCGCTGGGGTTCTCAACCCATATCCCAAAAATACCCTAATCCTAAAAATACAATCCCCCAATGTTACTTCACAAAACTCCAGTAGATCCTCATACCATACAAAGTCTAGGCTGATATAAACATGGTAATACTAAAAATACCCAAATAATCTACTTACCTTGATTTTGGGATGGTGCCCAAGTTGGCCTAACCAACAATCTATTCCAACAAACTTGAAGAGAATCTTCCTAGGAGTAACGTGGCGGCTTCTGATCATCGAACTGGCAAAGAACAAAGCCAAAAATCTAGAGAGAAGGTAGAAGAGATGATTTAAGAGAGAGAGAGAGAGAAAGAGAGAGAGAGAGAGAGAGAGAGAGAGAGAGAGAGAGAGAGAGAAGATTGTTGCATGAAAAATTTCACTAGAATCTGAGTTAAGCATATTTATAAAATGCGGATTCATCGACGAGACACGTCACCTCATCGACGAGTCCATGAAGGGAGTTCATCGACCAACTCGCAATCCTCATTGACGAACTTCAGGCTCTACTACACCCCTCTCAGTAAGTTCTCATTGATGACATGAGTCCATGTCGACGAGCCCAAGAAGGCTTCACATCGACGAATGCATTACGTTCTTCGACGAGACCCTACTGAGTCCCTCTTGAAAATTTCCTTCTTCTCTCTTTTCTTTTATTATTTAATTACTATAATTCTTCAGGTCTTTACACGTATCTTATGTGTGTTTTTAAGCGCGTGAACAGGTACATATTTCAGATCACACATAATGTAGTAACCCGAATATGAAAATAAAATAAAATAAAAATGGATAAAAGAAAAAAGGGAAAAGAAAGAAGGAAAAGGATTTTTAAAAGTTAGTGGGGATTCGTTGACGAACCAACTAGCTTCGTCGACGAACATCCTTCTTTGGCCCGTCGACGAAGACACGTGTCTCGTCGACAAAGAATTACCGAGAGAGCTTTCAGATAATACTGGGATTCGTCGATGAATTCACGGCTTCGTTGACAAACACTCTTCTTTGGCTTGTTGATGAATCCACGTGTCTCGTCGACAAAGCCTTGCCTATAAATAGGGATTGCTTTCATTTTAAGCAACATTTTCTCTCTCCTCATACCTCTCTCTCTCTACCCTGTGGTTCCCTCATTCTCTCTCTTTCTTAGATTTTGATTTCTTTAAAGCCTGGATTGACGATCACGAACCACCATGAGGTTCCTTGGAAGATTCTCTGCAACTTAGTTGGAGTAGATTTTGAGTTTGGAGTTCTTGGGCACCACTCCAAAACTAGGGTAAGTAGGATATTTTTAATATTAAAATAAGTATTGGGAGTGGGTGGGCCTAGGAGATGATAAATTGTTGACCTTTTGAGTCCTATCTCGTTTTTTATAATGAAAAATACAAGGTATTTAATGTCTATCAAGTTTGTGAGCAGGTTTATAATAACAAGATCAGTTGATGGCATGAGAAGACTTAAAGACTAAAGACCCAGAAGATTCATTTTTGTTGTAATTTATATTACGATTTATTCGGATCTTTAATAGTAATATAAGAAAAGGTCTGTAATAATTTGCATATCATGAATGTAGGAACTACAAGCTCAAAGGCTTTAGAACGACCCTAGGTCCCTAAACATCACTTATAAAGCTCAAATGACCATAGACGGACTTCTATCGATCGAAGGTCAACCGACGCCAGATTTTTAGGCTTAATTGAAAAGCCTAAACCTTAGATAGACCCTAGGTCCTTGCACTTACACGTAGGATAGTGCCCAATATCACATATACTATTAGGGGAATAAGTTGAATTAAATAAGGACTTATAGGGTAAAATCAATGAGGCTTCGGGCAATTGAACCATTGTGTTCAAAACACTTTGGGGGGACTGAACCCTTGACCAATCAGAATTTTGACTTGGTTTCGGGCGACTGAACCTAGATGACCATAGCATCCACGGGTGACCGAACCTTGATTGCAACTTTTCCCACCAACTTGGCAGCACAAACTTAACGTTAAAAAATGCCTCGAGCTACTGAACACATGAGTTCAGCAGACCGAACTCTATAGTAGGCGACCAAATCACGGTCTTTTGGAGAATCGCCTCAGTTTAGCAAACCAAACCAAAATTCAGGCACCCAAACCTCAAAAATCACTTTTTATATTGTGTATGTTTGGGCGACTGAACCTCAGGTCGGGCACCCGAAACTCTAAGGTTTCTAATCAGTTTTAAAACAAATTTAATAATACCCATTGAGTCCCCAACAATCATAATTTTGCCTATGCCTATATATACAAGCTCATTTGAAAACTTAAGACATGATTAGCACTTAGATTATCTTGAAAATCCTCTGAAATTTTAAGTGCCTATTCTTCACATACAAACCCAATACACTTTCCTATTGAGATTCCTTTGATAAACCAAGTTTATTAAGAGTGTTATTGAGTGATCTTGAGTAGCTAAACTTGCTCAAAACTCTCCTTACTTGAGATTGATTGTTTGATTTTGTTGGAGAGTTTTAGTTAAGGTTTTCCCCGGTATAATCTATACTCTTTGTGTGGGAAAACCTTGTAGCTAGTGAGTCTTGCAGATAAATATCCTAGGGTTAAACTAATTAAGTTAGGATTTTTGGAATACATGGTTTTGTTTCCTATTTGATTTGGGTAGAATGTTTGAGGAGCAGGTAAGGGGAATTAATTATAGCAGATTTTACTAAGTTTTAACCGAATAAATTTGATTATACAAATTTATATATTTAGGTATGATTTTTTGAACAGTTAGGCATTTGGGAAAATAATAATTTTTGATATATATTATATATGGAAAAAATTGTGTGGCATGAATATAGCTTTCATAATTTAACTAATTGCAAATACTGGCAGTTGTGAATGCTGACTAATGATAAATACTTACTACTTGTGAATATGGGCTGATTGTGATTACAATTTATTTGTGAGCATAGATTGATTGCGACTACTGGCTAGCTACTTGTGATTACTATGTGATGAATAATGTGATGTGTGTAAATGGGTCATTCAGTGTGGTTATCTATGTGTATCACAATATAACATTGGCAGACCTGAGGAGTTCGTTATATTGCATAGTTGTAATCGCGATATAACATTGGCAGACCTGAGGAGTTCATTGTATTTTCATTATATATTGGGGTAGAGCATTGGCAGGCCTAAGGAGGTTGCTCTGCTGATATACTATGGATAGGTCAATGTGGAAGTATGACAGTGATGATTGGCGGGGAAGAATTGCACTTGTGCAGATTCCTGTGTGGATGTGAGTCCTATATGGACAGTATTTCCTGTGTTGATGTGAGTCTTGTGTGGACTGTAGTTTCCTATGTGGATAGTAGACATGGAATGTGATATATGGTTTGTGAATTTAATTGTATGTATATTTATGGTAAAATAAAACTCTCCACCTGAGGGCTTGCTGAGAAAGGCGAGAGCCCTAGTAGTTTTCAGTCTAGTACCAGAGTAGAGGGAAGCTACTTATATGGGCTAGTAACTTTACCTATTCTCGAAGACTTTACCTATATAGATAACCCGAGGGCTTACTGAGTAAGGTGAGTGCCCTAGTGTTAATATTAGAGTAGAGGGACGCTACTTGTACGAGCGGGTAATCCTCCCTATTCTCAGGAAATATCACTAAAAATAATTTTGTATGTGTGAGTGAAATATGTATATGTTTTCTTTACTGATTTTGAATAGCAAATGATTATATTTTGTAATTATTAAACTCTCTGCCACACACTGTTATGATTTATTCTTCCTTACTGAGGTGTGTTTCACCCTAGAAAATGATTATATTTTCAAGTCCATCGGGTGATCAAGCTTAGAGTCTTGGGTAGGGTAGTATTTGGGGTAAATTTTGGGGTGACCGTAAGAACAATTTATATATAAATTATGTTTTAAATACTGGGTTGTAATATAAACGGATGGATGCTGTTGTTTTTGTAGAGACTTGAATCCGGAAAATAAAGAAATAGAGGAAAAGTGGGAAAGCGAAAATAAAAAGGGGATTCCAGTAGGCTTCATCAACAAGTCCCTTGTGTTTGTCAACGAAGGCCCTTCAGTAGTTCATTGCCAAAATTCAAAGTTTCATCGATAAAGAGATCCAGAAGGTCAAAAAAATATCAGGCTTAGGGTTCGTCGATGAGACCTTTCTTTTGTCCACGAATGACCTATAGTAGTTTGTCGATGAAGGTGCCAATAGTCAACGAATTTGATTGGGTCAAGGGGTCTATAAATAGAAATTTTGTTTGCTTCTTCATTAAGAAACATAATTTCTCTCTCTTTCTCTCTCTAACCCGCGCCCACACACTCTCTCTCTCTACGATTTATCGTCATTCATTGACAGATTCGACGATTGGAAGTTACTATGAGGATTTAGGGGAGATTCTCTACAAGTCTAGTGGAACAGATTTTTTATCTGAGCATTTTGGGCGTTACTCCAAAATCAGGGTAAGTAGGTTTTTAAGGCTTTATGGTTGTTGTGAACTATAGGAAGGCTTAGGAAATGATTAATGGCTGCTAATCTAGAGTTTGTGTTGATTTATTTGGGAAAATTTTGGTTTCAAAATTTTGAACTGCAAAGACCATAGGGCGTGGAGTTTGGGGTTTCCAGTAGGTTTTTATGTAAGCCAGGTAAGGGGATTTGCCTTACATCAATTACTTTTGAAATCTGAATCAGTTAAACTGTATTTTATAATTTCTGAAAAATTAGGGTTTGGGGTATGGCTCTTTTAACTTATATATTCTTATTATACTAAAGGTTGGAGATGCTTGAACCCTTGCTTTTAAATTAAATGATATTTTTTGAACCATTTATTATATTATTGCATATTTAATCAAATGAGTGTGGCATGAGATGGTAAATGTGAATGAACTGAACTGGTGAAATATATTTATGGGACATGGGAATTGGAGTTCCAAATTGTTTTCAGGAATTATGGAAAATGAAATGTCGGTTTAAGACTAAGGGTTGTGAATGCCTGGTGATGCTGATGAATGAATGAGTTTATGAAAATACTGGAATTGCTTAAATGCTTTGTGGAATGAAAATAGATTACCGTGCTTTCGTTATAAATTATATATATGACGTATGAACCACCTTAGGAATTGATTACTATGAGAGCGCGGTACCATTGCTAATGGGTGATATAGTGCAACCACACCTTATTGGTAAGGGTGGGTATTTGAAAATTCGATTGGTCACTAGCTCTGGTGTTTGATCTAGGGTAGGATTAACCAAGGTGGGCTTATAACATTGAAGTGATTAGACTGGTGGGCCTCCAGAGCTAGATTGGGTCTACGGACCGCACAAACCGTACCATGGGGGAAGTAAATGGTGTTTATGTGGTGTTGCTAGGCAAGGATGAGTTCGATATGCATATACATGATTTAAAATAAAATGGGTGGAGTTACAACTTTGAGTATCATGTTGAGGGATTTTACAGTGTATGAGCCTGTATCCTACCCCAACCTCGAGAACTCTCACTTGTAATGAGCTACACTATCTTTTGCAGGAACTATATATATATCTCTGATATTACAAGGTTGAGAATGTTTTAATTGTGCGATTCTTTTCAGCTAAACTTATTATTGTTCTCTGTTGGAATAAACTTATGTAGTCACACACTGATGCAATATTATCCGTCTTACTAAGAAATTTCTCACCCCAGTATACAAATCTTGTTTTAAGTCCGGCAAGAAACTGGACCTAGCGTGCTAGTGAGTTCTGGAGCGTAGTGTTTTGGGAGTCATTTTTTTAAGTACTCATGATACTGGACTATAGTCATGTTATCTTTTTGGGGCTGTAATAGAAACATTGGAAGCATTTATGTAATAATATTGACTTAGAACTCTGGTATGGTACTTTGAGAATGAAACTTTTTAGCTGCTTTATTGCATGTTGTTTGTGGAAAGGGCAACCGTGAACCCTTCAGGGTTGGACCCTCTTATTTAGGGTATCAGAGAGTATTTTTATTTTATTTTATGTTTTCTAGCACTTTGGACCCACGTGGTGGGTCGGGGCATTACAGTTGGTATTAGAGCTAACTAAGTTGTTAGGTCTTGTAGACTTGGTTAGACAAGGTTAGGAGGTAATATGAGAGTATAGGGAGATAGGAATGGATAGAATAGGAATGTTGAGTTTTACTTCGTAAGCCTGGATACATAAATCCATTGGTAGACTTCTATGTTTTTCTAGATCAGTTGAAGGGTTCAGAAAATCATGACAATCCATTTATGGTTTTGTTTCTGAGTAGAAGGGAAAAACTTGAGTTAGAATTAGGAGTATTAAGCTGGTAGAGTATGTCGTTGACGGGGACTTGCGTCTCATCAATGAGAAGTTATCAAGAAAACTATTTTATACTCTGAAACTTGTCGATGAGGAGAAGGTGTTCGTCGACGAGCTCCCTTCATTGGCTTGTCGACGAGGACATATGACTCCTCGACAAGGCCACGTGGACAAGCTTTCTATATAAACTCAAGAACCTATTTTTCGATAGGAAAAATTCACAAAAACTCTCTCTCTCTCTCTCTCCCCTTTCCTACGACCTCCCTCCTCTTCTCTCTAGAAATTCAGCCCCGTTCTTCACCGGTTCGACGATTCAAGGCCACCACGTTACTCTTGGGAAGATTCTCTATGAATCTGCTAGAGTGATTCATCACTTAGGCCAACTTGGGCACCATCCCAAAATTTGGGTAAGTTGATTTAACTATTAACCGATTTGGATAAGAAGCTTCCCTCATCGTCCCAAGCCATTAAGCAAGTATAAGCAACCTCTTAGTCACTTGATTCACATTTTGAACTACTTGTACTATCCCAAGTAGTGGCTTTCATTGCTTTTTTCTTTTTCTTTTTAGAGTCTTTCTTAAGTAGTGGATATTCTGGTTTTATATGTCCAGCCTTGTTGCAATTATAACATGGGAATTGAATTCTTTGATTTCTTTGTATTGGTTTCTTCTTCATCTAATCATGTGTTTTGGATTCTTTTTTTGTTTTTAGTCTTTCTTCTAGGAATTCTTGCTAGCTTCTTGGATATATAGGCTAATTCATCTTCATCCATTTCATTTTTATCCTCATCACTAGGGTTGTTGTTTAACGTTTTAAAGGCTATAGAGTCTTGGGCATTAGCTTTTTCATTCCTTTCATTTGTTGACATTTAATATATGAGGAGAGAACCTATAAGTTCATCTAAAGAGGTGTTCTTCAAATTCTTCCTTTGGTTATTGCAGTGGTTTTATATTCCCATATAGGTGGAAGACCTCTAGGAATTTTTCTAATCATTTCATAGGTAGTGTAGGTTTTTCCTAAGGCATTTAAGGAATTTATTATGTGAGTGAACCTAGTGTACATGCTAGTTATGGAATCATCTGGGTTCATATTAAAAGCTTCATATTCGTTTGTAAGCATATCAATCCTATTATCCCTAACATCTATAGTGCCTTTGTTGGTTACTTCTAATTTATCCCAATTTCCTTGGCTGATTTGCAAGCCTTAACCCTATTGAATTCATTCATGTCTAGAGCACAATATAAAGCATTCATAGCACTGGAATTTACTTGCAACATTTTGTGATCTATTTCTGTCATATCCATTTTCTCCTTAAGGACTTGTTTTCCATTTACTAGTTTGAAGGGAATTAGGTCACCATCCATGACAACCTCTCAAGCTTTCCAATTCATAGTTTAAAGATATATTCTCATCCTTTTCTTCCAAAACGTATAATTTAAACCACAAAAGATGGGTGGTCGGGTTGAGGATTAACTTCCTCCAAAGAGAGCTATGCCTAAGTGTGCTATTAAGATCTTTATATAACTACTTGTTAGGATTTGTTATAACCCTGCTCTGATACCAATTGAAAACTAAGGTGTAGTCTCAAGAGGGGGGTGAATTGGATTTAAAAATTTCTTTTACTTCTTTTTAATGTATTCTTGACTTCTTGTTGATTTACCAAATACACAACTAGTACTTAAAATAATATCCAATCCACAACCATATACCAATAAAATACTTAAACAATCAAGCAATTAATCAATTAATCAACCAAACCAATCAATTTTTCCAATCAACCACAATATCCGATCAGGATGGTTATTTTGTTTTCAGCCCTGCGTATACGAATTTGTAAGCCCTATAGACAATGTAATTTGTTTCTCAATTCAATATTCAACAAAACATTCACACTCTTCCTAAAATTCAGAATTCAAATAAACTTTTAGTTAATTTATCTTTAGGTGTTAACCAATCAACATACTCCCTTATGGTTTCCGTAAATTATGGATCAACCCAAATCAAAATTAAACTTTAAGTTTACTTGATTTCCAAATTTAGTAGTATATATGATTAAGAAATTAAATTTTGGCCTAGGGTTTAGAGGTTGATTATATAGGTAATCTTGGCCTTAGGATAAGTCTTGACTATTGGATCAATTTGATCAAGTGTATAACCCACGTGTTCTCTCGCTAGAAATCAAAATTTTAAACTTCCCGCAGGTTCAGATGACCAAAGATTAGGGTTCAGACGTCTGATGTTTCTTAAAGCATTGAAAATTTAAACTGGACATAGGGTCAGATGACTGAACTTGAGGTTCTGACTTCTGAAGTCCTTGCTTTATACGACTAAACTTAAGGTTCAGACATTTGAAGGTGTTCTTCCTGTTCCATGTTTCAGCAATTAATTCTTCAAGCGACTAAACTAATTCTTCAGTCTTCTGAGGAAATTCTTCAGACGTCTGAAGTAAAACTTCAATCGTCAGAAGTTTCATCTTCAGATGTCTGAGGGTAATCCTCAGTCGTCTAGGCTATCCAACTTTAGTTTTTATTTTATTTTTTAATTTTGTTTTCAAAAAAAAAATTTACTTTTTTGCTTTGCTTCTTCATAAAACATTTTCTGGGTTTTTAAAGAGAGTCTCTAAGTCAATGAATAACCCCTAAATGATTTTAATGAGATGCATGAGTCCTAAGGTTAGTCTAGGGTATATTTTGAGATTCGAATTAAATCATATGAAATATGTATATACATTCAATTCTAAATTCCCATTCCCATGACGATCTTGAACTTGATGATTGCATTTTCATTCTTCTACTCATTTAGTTCCATGGATTGTGCCAAGATGTATATACTTTTAACCTTATGGCTTCCATGACTTTCTAACCTTATGTGCATGCTAAATATTGTTCTTGTTCACAATCTCAATGCACAGATCAAATACCACGTGATTTGTCATTATCAAAACAAGATTGGACTCATACAGTCAACACTCCGTATTGTATGGCTCCAGCAGAACTAAGGGAATTGAAGGAGCAGCTACAGGAGCTACTAGATAAGGGTTACATTTGACCGAGTGTTTCACCCTAGGGAGCACCAATGTTATTTGTAAAGAATAAGGATAGGTCGATGAGGATGTGCATCGACTACAGAGAGATAATAAGGTGATAGTGAAGAACAAATACCCATTACCCCGAATAGATGATATGTTCAACCAGCTACAGGGCACGCAGGTTTTCTCTAAGATTGACCTGCGATTCAGGTATCATCATCTAAAGGTAAAAATGGAAGACACACTAAAGACTGCATTCCGGACTAGGTATGACCACTGTGAATTTCTAGTTATGCCTTTCGAATTGACCAATGCTCCTGCAACATTTATAGACTTGATCAACATGGTGCCCCATGAGTATCTAGACCAATTCATGGTCATTTTCATTAACAACATCTTAGTTTATTCGAGGAGTCCCGAGGAGCATGTAGTTCATTTGAAATTGGTACTTTAGGTACTCAGGGAGAAGAAGTTGTTTGTAAAGTTTAATAAGTGTGAGTTCTGGTTAGAGCAAGTGGCATTCTTGGGGCATGTAGTGTCTAAAGAAGGGGTATCAGTGGACCTGAGAAGATAGAAGTAGTAGTGGACTGCATGAGACCAAAGAATATTTAGGAGATTAGGAGTTTTCTAGGTCTTGCAGGATACTACCGACGGTTCTTAGCAAGTTTCTCCTGACTATCAGGTCTGTTGATGCGACTTACGAGGAAGAACGTAAAGTTTGAATGGACTGATGAGTGTGAGCAGAGTTTCTAGGAACTGAAGTAGCGGCTCCTTACTGCACTAGTTTTGACCATCCTATTAGGGGATGGTGGATTTGTAATCTTCAGTAATGCATCAAAGAAAGGTCTCAAGTGTGTTCTAATGCAACAGGGAAAGGTAATTGCTTATGCTTCTCGTTAAATCAAGGAGTACGAGAAGAACGACTCGACACATGATATGAAATTAGTAGCAGTAGTGTATGTATTGAAGATCTAGAGGCACTACTAGTACGGTGAAAGGTGCAAGATTTTTACCGATAATAAAATTTTTAAATACTTTTTCACCCAGAAGGAGCTAAACATGAGGCAGAGGAGATGGTTGGAGCTAATAAAAGACTACAATTGTACCATTAGTTACCACCCAGGAAAACCTAATGTGGTAGTTGATGCTCTGAGTCGGAAGTCAGTGGATGCGTCAGTCTCAACAGTGGGTGTTTAGCATCAAATTGGTGGTGCAACCAACCTTACGGGAAAGGATCAGAACAACTCAGATGAAAGATTCAGAGCTGGTAGAGGTTATGGAGGGAGTACGAGAGGGGTTGATGTAACGACCTGATTTTACATGCCATTTTTTTAATTAATTAACTATAAAATTTCATTGCTCTAATCCCTTCTAATATAAACCAATCCAGCATGATAGACCAGATAGGAACTGTGGAATCTGAACACAACAAACTACCTAAGCAACGGAAAGCAAAATACATTCAATCATAACAATATACAATACGAGAGTGTTAGAATTCTTCCCAAAATATACATACATAATCATTTTCAAAATTCCCTCATCTGAACCTGTGGACTACTCAAAAATGACTACCCAAAATACTCACCCTACAGTCAAGGTAGTACTGTAATCCTCTCTACCTGCGAGCCTGATCTGCTCGCCTAGTTGGATCACTTGAAAAATGTTAAATCACTAGGATAAGACAACGCTTAGTAAGATGAAATATGCTATTATTAGTGTGTGGCAGGTGAGTTTATATATATATAACTGATTTAGATATACCATAAATAATTGAATTTGGAAAAAACACGTATAGACAATGTACAATATAGCTTATACCTATGTTACTTAAGATATACTGTTTTTCTGAAATTTTCTATTTATAATACTTTTAATATTCATAGGTACATCTATGGTTTCTGTAAATCTAGGTATGTATATATAATAATAATTAAGAAAATTTTCCCTGGATGGATAACTGAAAGTCATGATTTAACCCCTCATGACAGGGTTGTGCGGCCCAAAGGTGGGACCTACCCTGGCTAGCTGACTAAGATAAGTCAATTGAACTTCGAAAGTCAAATCGGGCTCCTCAACCCGAGCTGATAGGGAGCCTGTTGACAAAATAGGCACGATCGACTACTGATATCCATATACTATCTGAGTTATGTGGTTGCACTCTAAATCTGAAAATAGCTACAGTATCGTGCTTTGGTGGCTGAATCTGGTCCATTAGGGTTTGATACTATATATGTAATTGATATTTCTATATTACTGTTTTACCATGATTTTGAAATAACCAAAACACTAAAAAATTGATATGATAATCTGAATAACTGACTATATAATTAATATTTGTTTATCTGAATATCTAACTGAAATCATGGTATTAGGTAAATTATATAATCATGATATTCTGAATATTCTGTAAAATTTCTATATGTATATATACTGAAAATTCATCATCTTATAAAACATATATTTATTCCATGATATTTTCTACTAATATACTGTAAAACATGGTATTTGTAAACTGTATAAATATTGTACTGCTCTGTGTAACTAACTCATGTAGCACAGTTAAATAATTGGTTTTACATGCTCTAAAATTTGCATTTTCTATTATACTAATATTTTATAATCTAAATAATAATATGATAAAACGTATAATTTATACTACAAGTCATACTAAAATCTCCTAGCATAGCATATTTCCCTTACCTGACTATTTGAACACTAGCTGCTATTTACAATCCCATGTGTGTAGCATTTATAATTTTAGCATCCTAAAATAACACACGTAATTCCCCAATCAAACAACTAAATTCACCTAAAAATTATCGCATACATTTTTCCCAAAATCAAATATACACAATTCCTAAATTATAATCCATATATTACTTTACCTGTGTTCCTAAAATACCACCCACTGGAGTTCTCACCCTTGTCTAAAGGGTCCCAAAACACCCTATTCCTAAAAATATAATACCTTGATTTTACTTCACAAAACCCTAGTATATTCGCATATAATACAGAATCTGACCTCAAATGAACTGGGTAATACTGAAAATACTCAAATATTCAACTCACCCAGGTTTTGGGATGGTTCCCAAACTTCTCAAATCAACATATCGTTCTGGCTATGTTGTAGAGAATCTCCCTAGGGTCACCGTGGTAGCTTTTGATCGTCGAATCGGGGAGAGACGGAGCTGGAATCCTAGAAAGAAGTGTGAGAATCTAGTTTTTAGAGAGAGAAAAAACTCCTTCGCTGAAACTCGTTTCCTGTATATTTATAGATGTTTTGACACGTTGCCTCATCGACGAGCCACGTCACCTCATCGACAAGTCCAAGAGGAGTTTCATCGATGAACCCTTTCTCTTCGTCGATGAAATTCGGATCTTGAAAACCACCCTTCTTGGTATCTTCTCATTGACGAGACATGTGTCCATGTCGACGATCCCAATAAGCCTGTTCGTTGACGAGACCTTGCTAATTTCCTTAAAATTTTCCTTTACTTCCTTTTTTCTTTTATTATTTAATTACCATAATTCTATAGGTCTCTACATTCTCCCATCCTTATAAAAATTTCGTCCTCGAAATTCACTGTCTGTATTGAACACCATTCTTAACAAAAAACAGGATACTTATCTTATTACTAACCCTCACTTATGGCGGAGGAATACCGTGGTTACATAAGCAGTTTTGGGAGATTACAAATATACCAATAAAATAAAAATTCTCCCAAAACCAAAACTCTACCTATCCTATATTCTAAATTACAATTACACATTCATTACCCTGTACTAAACAAAATAGAATTGTTATTATTTAAGTTACAAATCACTACTGTACCACACTAAACAGGTGTGGGTATTTCTATCTGATTTCCTCTTCAAGCTCCCAAGAAGCTTCTTCCATCGCGTGATTCATCCACAGGACTTTTACTAGTGGTATTTTCTTACTGCGTAGTTCCTGTTCTTTTCTGTTTAATATCTGCACTGGAGCTTCCTCGTATGCTAGAGCATCACTGAATTCTAATTATGCATAACTAATGACATGGGAAGGATCTGGAACGTATTTCCTTAACGTAGAAACATGAAATACGTCATGTATTCTATACAAAATGGGTGGTCAAACTAGCCGATATGCAATTGACCCAATTTTCTCAAGTATCTCAGACGGGCCAATAAACCTAGGGCTCAACTTACCCTTCTTCCAAAACCTCATGACTTCCTTTAGTGGTGCTATTTTCAAAAACACATGCACTTCAAATCCCAATTCTCAGTGGCAGGTATCTGCATAGCTTTTCTGCTGACTATGTGCTATATTGATTTTATCTAAAATAAGTTAGACTTTATCGCATGCCTGCTGCACTATTTTTGGCCCTAAGACTCACCTCTCAACTAGCTCATCCCCGTATAAAGGAGAGTGGCACCTCCTACCATAAAGAGCCTCATAAGGTGTCATGCCAATGCTGGCCTGATAACTGTTATTGTAGGCAAATTCAACCAGCGGCAAATACTGAGTCCAGCAACCCCCAAAATCTAATACATATGCTCGCAGCATATCCTCAAGTACCTGAATTGTCCTCTCTATCTGACCATCTGTCTGAGGATGAAAAGTGATGTTGAATTCTAATTGAGATCCCAGAGCCTTATGCAAGCTTTTCCAAAATTGTGATATAAAACGTGGATCACGGTCTGAGACTATAGATAATGGCACTCCATGGGGTTGAACAATCTCATGAATGTAGATCTCTAGCAATCTGTTCATAGGGTAGCTAACTTTAATAGATAAAAAGGGAGCTATTTTCGTTAGCCGATCAACAACTACCTAGATGGCATTCTGACCATGCAGTGCCGGCGGAAGCTCAGTAACAAAATCCATGGATATGTGATCCCACTTCCACTCAGGGATGTAAAGTGATTGCAATTGCCCTGTAGGCCTCTGGTGCTCAGCGTTAACTTTCTAGCATGTCAAGTACTGCTGTACAAATTCAACAATCTCCCTCTTTATGCCACTCCACCAGAAATACTCTCGAAGATCCCTATACATTCTAGTACTGCCAGGATGAACCGTATATAGAGATCTGTGAGCCTCCTTTAAAATCGTTCTCCTAATATCATCATTTGTAGGCACAGAATCTGGTGCGAAACCTCAGAGCCCTGTCATAAAAAATGCAGAACTCCTCTCCCTGACCATCTTGTACTCTGGCTATCACTTATGCTAATTCTGGGTCATCCCCCTGAGCAGTTTTAATCATTTCATATAGCGTAAGCTGTACAACCAGGCTAGTAATAAATTCATGAGGATCATCCTCCATTAACTCCACGCCGAGCCTTTCCAAGTAAATCTGAATTGGGTGCTGAATTACTGCTGCTAACTGCATTGTACCCTCTAATTTACGGCTCAGTGCATCAGCCGCCACATTTGCTTTACCCTGGGTGGTAGATAATGGTACAATCATAATTCTTGATGAGCTCTAACCATCAACTTTGCTGCATATTCAACTCTTTTTGCGTGAAGAAGTACTTTAAACTTTTATGATCATAGATTATCTCGTATCTCTCACCGTATAGGTAATGTCTCCAAATCTTTAGTGCATGTACCACTGCAGCCAATTCCAAATCATGGGCGGGGTAGTTCTTTTCATACTCTTTCAACTGTCGAGAGGCATTAGCTATGACCCTACCATACTGCATCAACACACAACCCAACCCTTTCAAAGATGCGCCACTGAAAATTACATAGCCTTCACCACCAGATGGAATCATCAGTACTGGTGCAATGATGAGCCACTGTTTTAATTCCTAGAAGCTCTACTCGCATTCATCATCCCATGCAAATATGGCATTCTTCCTGGTCAGTCGTGTCAAAGGCCCCGATAAACCTTGAAAATCCCTCTACAAACTGACGATAATATCCCACTAGTCCCAAGAAACTCCTGATCTCTTGAGTATTCCTTGATCTTTCCCAATTTACCACTGCATCTATTTTACTAGTATCCACTGAAATTCCATCCCTTGATATAACATGCCCTAGAAATGTAACTTTCTCCAACCAGAATTCACATTTACTAAACTTGGCATACAATCTCTTTTCCCTGAGCGTTTAAAGTACCAGCTGTAAATGTACCTCATGCTCCTCATAGCTCCTCGAATAGACTATTATATCATCAATGAAAACCACAATGAATTGGTCCAAATAGTGATGAAACACCCAATTCATTAAATCCATAAATATTGCTGGTGCATTAGTCAACTCGACCAATATCACCAAAAACTCGTACTACCCGTATCTGGTTCAAAATGCTGTCTTAGAAATATCTTCTGCTTTAACCTTCACCTGATGATAGCCTGATTTAAGGTCGATCTTGGAATAGACTCACGTGCCCTGAAACTGATAAAATAAATCATCTATACGGGGTAGAGGATATTTGTTCTTATTGACTTTTTTAGTCCGATCCCTGTTTTGATAATGACAAACCACAGTATCCCACTTATGTAATTGAGTGTGAACAGGTTTATATTTTTGTAAGCATAAGTGATGAATGCAAAATGGAAGTTGTAAAAAGCACTGAGAAGAACACCAATTGGCATATTCCATGGAGCATTGAGGAGCAGAAGACACGAAGACTTTATTTATTTTATGAGTTGTAATAGTAATTAGGGTTGAATGTGCAAGGATCTTACATGATTTAAAATTGAAGCTCTACCTGACCTTAGATTGACCATAGGACCTTCAAATAACATGAAAAACTCTTTTTATAAAATGCCTAACTTATACAAAGGTTTTTAAATGGTTTTAAAGTTAAAAGAAGGCAAAAACTAAATTTTTCAAAGGGGTCGGTCAACCGGCCAGTCGACCGAATGTTAGAAATGAGCAATTTTCTCACTCAATTAGATCTCATATTAAACCATGTTCAACATGAAAATTGTGGAATTTTCCTATAGCTTGATTTTGATACCAAGAACGCCCAAATTGAAGTTGCACAGAAAAAATTATGGCCAAAACTCCCTTCATGTCCATAAAAGAAACATATCCGTAAGAGAAAAACTCCCTTCATGTTTCTTCCGTCTCATTGATGGACATTTTTTTCAAATCAAAAGTCATTATCATAAAATGTGTTCAGCATGAAAGTTGTGGGAGTTTCACTTACCTTTCTATTGATTTCAAGAACATCCAATTTAGAGTTATATAGAAAAGGTTATGGCCAAAATATTGAATAGTGTCTGCGTAGAAAAGTAGAGGCCGGTCGACCGAATCTTCACTACGGTCGACCGAAACTCGTTGATTTCAAGCCTCGGTCAACTGTACCTTGAGCCTGGTCGACCGAACTTCTCGGGAAAGTGTCCCAACGGCCGAAAAATGGCTAGTTTTCAAAATAAAAATACATTTTAAGGTCCCAACGGCTATATAACGGCCACAAGGGGTTTTTGCCTATAAATACAACCCCAAAACACTTGAAAATTGTTGGAGAATCCCTTTGTTAATTTAGTTTATCATTCTTTGATTCTCCCACACTTCTATAACCCATTTGTTCTTTAAATTCTCATTTTTCTCCTACTCTTCTTTTATTTGAAAATCATTTTGGGAGAAAATATTCTTAGGGGTTTTATGTGAAGAGGCTTGAGCATATATCATATACATATATATTGTTTGATGGCCTTCTGCTTTCATTTGTGATATATTTTTAAAGATTAAAATGTCTCCTATTCTCTTCTTTTGAAAACCATTTTTGGGCAAAATATTTTTGGGGTTATATTTGAAGAGACTTGAGCATATAACATTCTCTATATGTATATTGCTTGAAGGCCTTTCTATTTTTCATGTTTTCAAAGATTAAATTTCTCCCATAATCTTTTATTTGGAAAAAAAAATTTTGGAAAAATTTATTGTGAATAATGTCTTGAAGGCTTGGGCTAATATTCTTGTTCATATATTTTTCTTGAATGCCTTCTTGGGATTAATTTTACTAAGGTCAATCATTTTGAAGAAAACCCTAATATTCTCCTACCCTTATCTTGACATACATTTGTTGGAGAATTTCTTTGGGTTATATAAGAGGGTGCCTTGAGCATATATCAATTTAATATATACTTGCTTGAGAGGCTTCTCCTTCTATTTTATAAAGGTCAATCATTTTAGAAAAGAAAATCGTTTTCCAAACTCTCAAGTTTTACTTGAAAAATATTTTGAGAGAAAACTCATACTCTACATGAGTTTCATTTCAAAATCATATGAGAATGCATATTAGATTTTAATGTTGTACATTTCTGCTTGTATTTCAGAAGCATTTTTTGTGTACAAAATGATTTTATTGTAACGGTTCGGTTCAACCCATTAATTGAACTGGGGAGTCTCAGCCCCGTAAGTGAGACCGATTCGGTTCTGCATACCCCATTAAAACAAAAGAATGGGTGGCACATGTATCAAATGAAACAATAGCTTGATATGGAAAAGTAGTAAAGATACTTGTAACAACGTCTCCAGATGCCTCAGCGTCTCTTGGCGTCAACACATATGCCCTCGTCAGGGCTATATTCCTCTGCTGGCCTCCTCGAGGCGACTGATAACCTCCCTGGTAGGGTTTGGAAGCTAGAACCTGGATCGGCAGTCCTGGGCATGCTCGTGCCATGTGGTCGGCTCTCCCATACTGATAACAGATGTCTCTCCCAGCTTGACACTCTTCCAGATGTCGTCTCCCACACGTCTGACACACACGATAGGTCTGCACTCCCTGATTCTCACGAGGTTCCATCATCTACCTCTGACCTCCCCTATAACAGTCTCCTCTCCATGGACCCCAACTAGAACCTGCTTGAAAACCTTGTGACGCAAGTCTCTTTCTCTGACTCTGAGGTGTGATGCCTCTCTACATGTCACTCTTAATAATCGTAACCCTATCCACGACCTCTGCGAATGTCTAAGCCCGAAAACCAATCACCTGCTCAAATAGATTCTGCCTCAGACCTTCTTCAAACTTCCACGCCTTTTTTTCCTCGTCTGGTGCCAAATTTGGGGCAAACCAAGGCAACTCCATAAGTCAAGCTGCATACTGTGATATTGTCATCTACCCCTGATTTAAGTGCATAAACTCTACTGCCTTTGCACACAAAATGATAGCAGTGAAATATGACTCGAAGAACAGCTCTCTAAATCAACTCCACGTCACTGGAACTAGATCTATCCTCTGCCCTTCAATCAACCTCGCTGACCTTCACCAGCTTTTTTCCTCTCCTATCAGTTTAAATGCCACAAATACTACCTTATGTTCGTCTGTACATGGAAGCACTGCCAACGTCTCTTAAAAGTCCTTTACCCAATTTTTAGTTGTAATCGGGTCAGCTCCTCCAGCAAAATATGGGGGCTTCATCCATGTAAACTGCTTGATCATGTAGCTATGCTCTCCTGAGCTCCTAACCATCTCAGCCATCACCTTCTAGGTGACGCTGCGCAATACTGCATCAGTATCTCCACCTCCTATACTGGAAGGTCCTACTCTATCACCCCCTGCATTCGTACCACTACTCCCTGGGTCTATCCTGAAAAGACAAAGAATGCTATATAAGGATCCTATCTCCCATACAAATCTAATTTATTTCATTCAACTAAAATCTCAGATTCACTATTAACTATCCCCCTTGTTCTAAATTCAAAATCAAATCCTGTAACCAAAACACACGACCCGACAATAGTTAACTATGGCTTTCCTGAAATCGTCACCCTAGGAAAGACATAGAAACCACCATGGAAATTATGTACCCATACTACAGAATAAAACCTCAAATTCTTTTCTATACTCTGGTATTGCTTTCGCTGCACTTTAAAGTCTACAGAACCTAGCAACTTAGGCTCTAATACCAAATTGTAACAACCTTATTTTACTTGCCATTTTTTGAATTAATTAACTGTAAAATTTCACTGCTCTGATACCTTCTAATATAAACCAATCCATCATCACGGACTTGATAAGAACCGTGGAATCAGAACACAACAAACTACCTAAACAACAGAAAGCAAAATACATTCAATCATAACAATATACAATTCCAAAGTGTTAGAATTCTTCCCAAAATATACATACATAATCATTTTCAAAATTCCCTCATCTGAACCTAGGGACTACTCAAAAATGACTACCCAAAATACTCACCCTACAGTCAGGGCAATACTGTTGTCCTCTCTACCTGCAGGTGAGTTTACATAACTAATTTAGATATACCATAAATAACTGAATCTGGAAAAAACACGTATAGACAATGTACAGTATAGCTTATACCTATGTTACTTAACATAGATTGTTTTTCTGAAATTTTATATTTATAATACTTCTTATATTCATAGGTATGTCTATGGTTTCTGTAAATTTTCGTATATATATAATAATAACTGAGAAAATTTTCCTAGATAGATAATTGAAAGCCATGATTTAACCCCTTATGACAGGGTTGTGTAATCCGAAGGCGGGACCTACCCTGTTTCGCCAACCAAGATAAGTCAACTGAACTCCGAAAGTCAGATCGGCCTCCTCATCCTGAACTGATGAGGAGCCTGTCGACAACATAGGCACGATCGACTGCTGATATCCACATACTATCTGAGTTATGTGGTTGCATTTTGAATCTAAAAATAGCTACAGTACCATGCTCTGCTGGCTAAATCTGGTCCATCAGGGTCTGATACTATATATGTAACTGATATTTGTATATTACTGTTTTACCATGATTTTGAAATAACCAAAACACTGAAAAACTGATATGATAATCTGAATAAGTGACTGAATAATTAATATCTGTTTATCTAAATATCTTACTGAAATCATGGTATTCTGAATATTCTGTAAAATTTTTATATGTATATATACTGAAAATTCATCATCTTATAAAACATATATTTATTCCATGATATTTTCTACTAATATACTGTAAAACATGGTATTTGTAAACTGTATAAATATTGTACTGCTCTGTTACTAACTCATGCAGCACAGTTAAATAATTGGTTTTACATGCTCTAAAATCTGCATTTTCTATTATACTAATATTTTATAATCTGAATAATAATATGGTAAAACGTATAATTTATACTACAAGTCATACTAAAATCTCCTAGCATAGCATATTTCCCTTACCTGACTATCTGAACACTAGCTGCTATTTACAATCCCATGTGTGCAGCATTTATAATTTCAACATCCTAAAATAACACACGTAATTCCCCAATCAAATAGCTGAATTCACCTAAAACTTATCACATACATTTTTCCCAAATTCACATATACACAATTCCTAAATTATAATCCATATATTACTTTACTTGCGTTCTTGAAATACCACCCACTAGTGTTCTCACCCTTGTCTACAGGGTTTCAAAACACCCAATTCTTAAAAATATAATACCTTGATTTTACTTCAAAAAATCCTAGTATATTCGTATATAATACAAAATCTGACTTGAAATGAACTGGGTAATACTGAAAATACTCAAATATTCAACTCACCCAGGTTTTGGGATGGTTCCCAAATTTCTCAAATCAACATTTCGTTCCGGCTATGTTGTAGAAAATCTCCCCAGGATCACTTTGGTAGCTTCTGATTTTCGAACCAAAAAGAGACGGAGTTGGAATCTTAGAGCAAAGTGAGAGAATCCCATTTTTAGAGAGAGAAAGTGAGAGAGAGAAAAAATTCCTTCGCTGAAACCCATTTCCCATATATTTATAGATGTCTTGACATGTGGCCTCGTCGACGAGCCACGTCACCTCGTCGATGAGTCCAAGAGGAGTTTCGTCGACGAACCCTTACTCTTCATCGACAAACCTTGCTGATTTCCTTAAAATTTTCCTTTACTCCCTCCTTTCTTTTTTTATTTAATTACCATAATTCTACAGGTATGTACAGTTGAAACCGGGTTTCAACATCTCAGATGATGGGGTATTGAGATTCCACACCAGGATCTGCGTACCGAATGACATCGAGATCAAACGGGTCATTCTAGAGGAGTCACATCGTTCATTCTATATAGTACATCCAGGGAGTACGAAGATGTATATGGATCTTCAAGAATCTTTCTAGTGGTCTAACATGAAAAAAGAGATTGCCCATTTTGTATAGCAGTGTCTGACATGTCAGCAGGTGAAGGCCAAGCACTAGAGGCCAACAAGACTGTTGCAACCACTTCTTATCCCTAAATGGAAGTGCGAACACATTTTCATGGACTTTGTCATGGGATTGCCATCAGCACTTCATGGACAAAATACGATTTGAGTGGTGGTGGATAGATTGACGAAGACAACCCATTTCATCTCAGTTAAAGTCAGTTATTCCATGGATAGGTTGGCAAAGTTGTATTTTCAGGAGATTGTTAGATTGCACGTGGTACCAATGTCTATTGTTTCAGATTGGGATCCATGATTTGCTTCTTGATTTTGGAAGAGTCTTTAGGAAGCATTAGGATATCAACTCACATTTAGTACAACGTTTCACCCACAGACAGATGGTCAGTCAGAGAGGACCATCCATATTTTAGAAGATATGTTATGGGTGTGTGTATTGGATTTCCGTGGCATTTGGATCAAATATCTGCCATTAGTTGAGTTCGCCTACAACAATAGTTATTAGGCCAGCATCAGGATAGCATTGTATGAGGCACTGTATGTTTAGAGATGCCAATCTCCATTGTATTGGGACGAGGTCAGTGAGCGGCATAGTTTAGGGCCAGAGTTTGTTCAGTGGGCCGCTGGGAAGGTTCAGGTTATCCAGGAGAGAATAAAGACAGCTTAGAGTCGATAGAAGAGTTATGCGAATACTCGTCGACTGGCGCTGGAGTTCGAGATAGGTGATGCCATGTTTTTTAGGATTGCTTCGATGAAAGGAGTGATAAGGTTTGGTAGGAAGGGCAAGCTGAGCCCTAGGTACGTCAGACTGTTCAAGATTATGGAGAGAGTCGGTTCAGTGGCATATAGGATAGCATTACCCCCAGCACAGTCTAGGATCCATGACATGTTCCATGTGTCCATGCTTAGGAGATATATCTCAAATCCTTCACATGTAATTAGTTACAAATCTTTGGAGCTCGGGGACACGTTAGCATATAAGGAGATACCAGCACAGATCCTAAATCGTAAAGAGCAGGAACTGCGTACAAAGAAAATTCTGTTAGTGAAGGTACTTTGGAGGAATCATGTAGTAGAAGAAGCCTCATAGGAGTTAGAGTCAAAGATACGTCAGAAGTACCCACAATTATTCAAATATGCTCAAACCTAGAAAGATGAGTAAAGTGGTAAGTGTCAGTTTGTATGTATAGTGTTAGGGTAGGTTTGTTTATAGCTTGGTGTATGTTTACTCTTAGGGAGAGTTTTGTATGGATATTGTAGTCTCCTGAGACAGTATATGTAACCACGGTATTCCTCCACCATAAGTGAGGGTAGGTAATAAATTTGGAATGGGGTTGCTATGTGAGTGGCCGCTGGCTCTTCCTAGAGTCGGTAATTATTCTGAGGATCGGATGGAAATCAGTTAGAAAACTTTGAGGATGAAATTTTTATAAGGAGGGGATATTGTAGAGACCTGAATTTGGGAAAAAAAAAAAGAAGAAATAAGTGAGAAAAAGTGGGAAATGGAAAATAAAAAGGGGATTTTAGTAGGCTTCGTCAACGAGTCCCATGTGTTCATCGACGAAGGCCCTTCAGTGGTTCGTTGCCAAAATTCAGAGCTCCATCGATGAAGAGATCCAAAATGTCCAAAAAATATCAGGCTTAGGGTTCATCAATGAGGCCCTTCTTTTGTCGATGAACGACCTTCAATAGTTCGTCGATGAAGGCGCCATTCGTCGACGAATTTGATCGGGTCAAGGGGTCTATAAATAGAAATTTTGTTTGCTTCTTCATTAAAACATAATTTCTCTCTCTCTCTCTCTCTCTCTCTCTCTCTCTCTCTCTCTCTCTCTTTACGATTTCTCTCGTTATTCATTGACAGATTCGATGATCGGAAGTTACTGTGAGGATCTAGAGGAGATTGTCTACAAGTCTAACGGAGCAGATTTTTTATCTAAGCATTTTGGGCGTTACTCCAAAATCAAGGTAAGTAGATTTTTAAGTGTTTATGGTTGTTGTGAACTATAGGAAGGCTTAGGAAATGATTAATGGTTGCTGATCTAAAGTTTGTGTTGATTTATTTGGGAAAATTGTGGTTTCAAGATTTTGAATTGCAAATGCCATAGGGCATGGAGTTTGGGGTTTGCAGTGGGTTTTCTTGTAAGCCAGGTAAAGGGACTCGTTTGACATAAGTTACTTTTGAAATTTGAACGGGTCAAATTGTATTTTATGATTTCAAGAAAATTAGGGTTTGGGGTATGGCTCCATTTTTCTTTAAACTTATATATTCTTATTATATTAAAGGTTGGAGATGCTTGAACCCTTGCTTTTAAGTTTAATGATATTTTCTAAACCATTTATTATATTATAGCATATTTAATCAAATGAATGTGACATGAGATGGTAAATGTGAATGAACTGAACTGGTGAAATATCTGTATGGGATATGGGAACTGGAGCTCCAAATTGTTTTTTGGAATTATGGAAAACGAGATGCTGGTTTAAGACCAAGGGTTGTGAATGCTTGGTAATGCCAATGAATGAATAAGTTTGTGAAAATACTGAAATTGCTTAAATGCTTTGTGGAATGAAACTTTGAAAAGAATGAAACTTTTCTGCTACTTTATTGTATGTTTTTTATGGAAAGGGCAATTGTGAACCCTTCGGGGTCGGACCCTCTTATTTAAGATATCAGAGAGTATATTTGTTTTGTTTTATGTTTTCTAACACTCTGAGCCCACATGGCGGGTCAGGGCGTTACAATTTTATTCAGGATTTATAAATAAACTCTAGTAATTAAATAGAGGTTGTTTATTTATTTTCACTGCATGATGGTAGTTTGTGGTATTAGAAACAGACGAATAAAACACGTAACCTTCAGGCCCCACTTAGCGGGTTTGGAGCATTATAGATGGTATCAAATCCTAAAGGTTCAACAGACTTTAAGGATGATTAATACTAGAGTATAGGTTCGAGTTAGGATAAGGATAAGAGTGGGTAGGTCAGGTCGAATAATGGTTTGGAAACTTGGAGGCGGAGATCCTTTGATGGTCTTCTGTATTTTTCTAGGAATGACAATTTTTGGAAAACTATGGTAAATCCGTTAATGGTTTTGTTTCTAGGTTGAGAGACTGGAACTTGGGCATGTAAGTCAAAATGTTAGGTTGGTTGAGTATGTTTCTCATGTTGGTGTTACAATTTTGTGGTAAGACGGTATGAACGAATCGTAGATTAGAACTTCTATGCTATAATAGATTTTCGTTTCAAACTTATTTCAATTATAATAAATGAGGAGATTCTAAGTTTTTCTCTATCCTATCCTCAGGATGGATTCTACGGGGAAGGACGTTGACAACATAGGAGATAAACACGTGGATACCTCCAGTGAGGATGACGTTGATGCCTCGACAGTGCTACATAGCATAGCACGTTAAGCTAAGAAGGAAGCTCGAAGAAAGAAGGATCAACCATTGGCTGATAGGGGCTGCTCTTTTCCACAGTTCACCTAAACGAGTCCACCAATTTTTGAAGGAGGTGCAGACCCGATCGTAGCTAAGGACTGGATTCAGGAGATGGAGGAACTCCTGATAGTTATGCACTGTACATAGGATCAAAAGGTACAATATGCCACCTTTAACTAGGTGGGGAAGCAAAGAGGTGGCGGAGGTCGGTAAAGCTGGTAAAGGAGCAATGACTAGGACAAGCAGTCATCACCTAAAGTTGCTTTAGGGAGGTGTTCTTTGACCGGTATTTCCCTGTTGCGACCCGGGTAGCTAAAGTAGAGGAGTTCCTACATTTGCCCTAGGGATCCATTACTGTGCAACAGTATGCAACCAAGTTTGTGGATTTGTTTCATTTCACTCCCCACATGGTCCTGGATGAGTCGCTGAAAGCTTGGATGTTTGAGAGAGGATTGAGACATGGGATACATGCTCAGGTGGTGGCATTATTGACTCAGAGTTTCTATAAGCTAGTGGATAGGGCTATGATAGTTGAGGCTAGCATACACAAGAGTGAGGCAAAAGCGAATCATAAGAAGAGATCTATACCTTCCAGCTCACCTACCGATGTCCGACAAAATTCATGGAGGGGAGATCGATACGTTGGGTGTCAAAGGTCAGATAGGGCTAATCGAGACTATCGGGAGAATTCATTTTGCCCCCTTTGTGCCATATGTAATCGGAGGCATTAGGGAGAATGTTAGGGTGGCAATACCGTGTGCTATAGGGTATACATGGCCACATAGCTCATGATTGTCATGCTCCACTAAGCAATGCACCTGCTTTTGATCAGAATAGGAGGAACAACCCAATACCTTGCTGTGGTGGTGGCCCGATGCGTGTCTATACGCTTACCCAGACTGAGGAGGACAATGCTAGAGGCGTAGGTAATATGTTACGTTTGGATAGGTGATAATTTTGTTTTATTTTAAGTAATTTGATGGTTCACATGTTAAAATACATTGAACTATGTGAATGTGGTTAGTTAGTTTTTAAGTTCTGAAAAATGATGGATTAACAAATTTCGAGGATGAAATTTTTTAAGGGGGGAAGAATGTAGTAATTCGAACCCGGGAAAAAAATAAAATAAAAAGTGATAAAAGAAAAAGGGGAAAATAAAGAAGGAAAAGGAAAGGATTTTAAAAAGTCAGTGTTGATTCGTCGACGAACTAATTGGCTTCGTCGACGAACATCCTTCTTTGGCCCGTCAACGAAGACACATGTCTCATCAATGAAGAATTACCGAGAGGGGTTTCAGATAAAACTGAGATTCGTTGACGAACTCACGGCTTCGTTGATGAACACTCTTCTTTGGCTTGTTGACGAATCCACATGTCTCGTCAATGAAGCCCTGCCTATAAATAGGGATTGCTTTCATTTTAAGTGATGTTTTCTCTCTCCTTACACCTCTTTCTCCCTACCCTATGGTTCCCTCGCTCTCTCTCTTTAATTCCAGCTCCTTTAAAGTCCAAATTAACAGTCAGGAACCACCATGAGGTTCCTAGGAAGATTCTCTACAACTTAGGCGGAGCAGATTTTCAGTTTGGAGTTCTTGGGCACCACTCCAAAACCAGGGTAAGTAGAATATTTTTAATATTAAATTAAGTATTGGGAGTTGGTAGGCCTAGGATATGATAAATGATAAATATCCTGGGGTTAAACTAATTAAGTTAGGATTTTTGGAATACAGGGTTTCGTTTCCTATTCGATTTGGGCTGAATATTCAAGGAGTAGGTAAGGGGAATTAATTATAGCAGGTTTTACTAAGTTTGAACCTGAAAAATTCAATTATAAAAATTTATATATATAGGTATGATTTTCTAAACAGTTAGGAATTTGGGAAAATAATGATTTTTGATATATATTATATATGGGAAAAATTGTGTGGCATGAATATAGCTTTCATAATTTAACTGGTTGCAAATATTGGCTGTTGTGAATGCTAACTAATGATAAATACTGACTGCTTGTGAATATTGGCTGATTGTAATTACAATTTATTTGTGAGCATAGATTGGTTGCGAATCATGGCTAGCTACTTGTGATTACTGTCTGATGAATAATGTGATGTGTGTAAATGGCTCATTCTGTGTGGTTATCCATATGTATCACAATATAACGTTGGCAGGCTTGAGGAGTTCGTTATATTGTCTAGATATAATCACGATATAACATTAACAGGCCTGAGGAGTTCGTTATATTGTCATTTTATATTGGGGTAGAGCATTGGCAGGCTTGATGACGTTGTTCTACTTATGTACTATGGATAGGTCAATGTGGAAGTATGACAACGATGGTTGGTGGGGAAGAACTTGTGTAGATTCAAATGTGGATGTAAGTCTTGTGTGGACAGTATTTCTTGTGTGGATGTGAGTCCTGTGCGGATCGTATTTTTTTGTGTGTATAATGGACGTGGAATGTTATATATGGCATGTGAATTTAATTGTATGTATATTTATGGTAAAGCAAAACTCTCCACCTAAAGGCTTGCTGAGAAAGGCAAGTGCCCTAGTAATTTTCAGTCTGGTACCAGAGCAGAGGGAAGCTACTTGTATAGAAGGGTAATTTTTCCTTTTTTTGAAAACTTTACTGATATACATAAACTGAGAGCTTACTGAATAAGGTAAGCACCCTAGTGTTAATATTAGAACAGATGGAAGTTACTTGTATGGGCGGGTAATCTTTCCTATTCTTGGGAACTATCACTTAAAATAATTATGTATGTGTGAGTGAAATTTGTATGTGTTTTCTTTACTGGTGTTGAATAGAAAATGATTATATTTTATAATTATTAAACTCTCTACCACAGACTATTATGATTTATTCTTCCTTACTGAGATGTGTCTCATCCTAGCAAATGATTATATTTTCAAGTCCATTAGGTGATTGAGTTTAGAGTTCCAAGTAGGGTAGTATTTTGGGTAAATTTTGGGTTAACTGTAAGAACAGTTTATATATGACTTATGTTTTAAATAGTGGGTTGTAATATAAACATATGGATGCTCTTGTTTTATTCGGGATTTATAGATAAACTTTGGTATTTAAATAGAAGTTGTTTATTAATTTCCGTTGCATGATTGTAGTTTGTGGTATAAGAAACATGTGAATGAAACGCATAACCTTCGGGCCCCATATGGCGGGTTTGGAGTGTGACACATAAGATCAAGGAAACATAGAAGCCATGAAGCGCTTAAAGCTCACATCCTCTTGGCATGTTCCATGAAGACTTGAAGAGCAAAGGAAAAGAAGACATTTGATTTAATTTGTATTGCATTTTTTTGGCCTTACAAGGCTTAATATCCTTTTTTGATGCTAACAAACAAGTGGAACTTAACATATTTGGTTAAGTGATGACATTTCAAGACTCAACCTTGAGAAAGCAAGGTCAAGTGTTTACAAGGATCTTTGAAAGCTTATATTCCAAAGAAAGATGATCAAATGAAGCATGGATTCAAAGATGATCTAATAAAGCTTTGAAGATTATGAGAGCATGAATATTAAATAGAAATCTCAAAGTATATCAAAGCTTGAAAACAAGATGGAGTAAAAGCAAGCAT